>NC_092170.1:44491823-44564323 GCF_045791955.1 Oncorhynchus clarkii lewisi
GCACACACACGCACGCACACATCCTTTAACTATAGCTAGAGAGACAGAGGAAGCCTGGTGGGAGGAGAGGGTTTGGTGTTAACAGGTGTACTAGGCAGTAAGGAGCAGGAATTCCAGCCCTGACAATGGATGGTGTTGTTCCCATACGGTTCCTTAATGAAGGGACTGGCAGTGGGTAGAGGGGGTGGAGTGGGGTACGGGGGGGGGGGGGGGGGGGGCGGCAGTGGTGGTGACTGAAGGATGTGGGAGATGGAGAATCAGCTCTTTCACAGACAGACAGACAGACAGACAGACAGACAGACAGACAGACAGACAGACAGACAAAGCAGACAGACAGACAGACAGACAGACAGACAGACAGGCTGCCTGCCATTCAGTCTATCAGGAACAGAGTAGACCAGGGCATGTTAAGGCTGAGTGGCAGGCAGCCTATCAGGAACAGAGTAGACCAGGGCATGTTAAAGCTGAGTGGCAGGCAGCCTATCAGGAACAGAGTAGACCAGGGCATGTTAAGGCTGAGTGGCAGGCAGCCTATCAGGAACAGAGTAGACCAGGGCATGTTAAGGCTGAGTTCATCGTTAGAACCATAGGTTTCTAGTGTAGACCACTTTACTGTGTAGACCATATTACCGTGTAGACCAGACTACTGTGTAGACCAGACTACTGTGTAGACCAGTTTACTGTGTAGACCAGCTTACTGTGTAGACCATATTACCGTGTAGACCAGTTTACTGTGTAGACCAGACTACTGTGTAGACCAGTTTACTGTGTAGACCAGATTACTGTGTAGACCAGTTTACTGTGTAGACCAGTTTACTGTGTAGACCAGACTACTGTGTAGACCAGTTTACTGTGTAGACCAGACTACTGTGTAGACCAGTTTACTGTGTAGACCAGTTTACTGTGTAGACCAGACTACTGTGTAGACCAGACTACTGTGTAGACCAGTTTACTGTGTAGACCAGTTTACTGTGTAGACCAGACGACTGTGTAGGACGACTGATGGTTTGTTTAGCTAAGTTAGCAAGTCTGTTTGTTTGGTTAGCTAAGTTAGCAAGTCTGTATGTTTGGTTAGCTAAGTTAGCAAGTCTGTTTATTTGGTTAGCTAAGTTAGCAAGTCTGTTTGTTTGGTTAGCTAAGTTAGCAAGTCTGTTTGTTTGGTTAGCTAAGTTAGCAAGTCTGTATGTTTGGTTAGCTCAGTTAGCAAGTCTGTTTGTTTGGTTAGCTAAGTTAGCAAGTCTGTTTGTTTGGTTAGCTAAGTTAGCATGTCTGTTTGTTTGGTTAGCTAAGTTAGCAAGTCTGTATGTTTGGTTAGCTCAGTTAGCAAGTCTGTATGTTTGGTTAGCTAAGTTAGCAAGTCTGTTTGTTTGGTTAGCTAAGTTAGCAGGTCTGTTTGTTTGGTTAGCTAAGTTAGCAAGTCTGTTTGTTTGGTTAGCTAAGTTAGCAAGTCTGTTTGTTTGGTTAGCTAAGTTAGCAAGTATGTTTGTTTGGTTAGCTAAGTTAGCAAGTCTGTTTGTTTGGTTAGCTAAGTTAGCAAGTCTGTTTGTTTGGTTAGCTAAGTTAGCAAGTCTGTTTGTTTGGTTAGCTAAGTTAGCAAGTCTGTTTGTTTGGTTAGCTAAGTTAGCATGTCTGTTTGTTTGGTTAGCTAAGTTAGCAAGTCTGTTTGTTTGGTTAGCTAAGTTAGCAAGTCTGTATGTTTGGTTAGCTAAGTTAGCAAGTCTGTTTGTTTGGTTAGCTAAGTTAGCAAGTCTGTTTGTTTGGTTAGCTAAGTTAGCAAGTCTGTATGTTTGGTTAGCTAAGTTAGCAAGTCTGTTTGTTTGGTTAGCTAAGTTAGCAAGTCTGTTTGTTTGGTTAGCTAAGTTAGCATGTCTGTTTGTTTGGTTAGCTAAGTTAGCAAGTCTGTTTGTTTGGTTAGCTAAGTTAGCAAGTCTGTTTGTTTGGTTAGCTAAGTTAGCAAGTCTGTATGTTTGGTTAGCTAAGTTAGCAAGTCTGTATGTTTGGTTAGCTAAGTTAGCAAGTCTGTTTGTTTGGTTAGCTAAGTTAGCAAGTCTGTATGTTTGGTTAGCTAAGTTAGCAAGTCTGTTTGTTTGGTTAGCTAAGTTAGCAAGTCTGTATGTTTGGTTAGCTAAGTTAGCAAGTCTGTATGTTTGGTTAGCTAAGTTAGCAAGTCTGTATGTTTGGTTAGCTAAGTTAGCAAGTCTGTTTGTTTGGTTAGCTAAGTTA
Organism: Oncorhynchus clarkii lewisi; assembly: GCF_045791955.1. NCBI lineage: Eukaryota > Metazoa > Chordata > Actinopteri > Salmoniformes > Salmonidae > Oncorhynchus > Oncorhynchus clarkii. Next base: position 44,494,047 of record NC_092170.1, read on the forward strand.
GCAAGTCTGTTTGTTTGGTTAGCTAAGTTAGCAAGTCTGTTTGTTTGGTTAGCTAAGTTAGCAAGTCTGTTTGTTTGGTTACCCAAGCAACTACTGTAGCTATAGTGAACTTTGGAGCTAACCAACAGAACAGACAGTCCCAATGTTTACGTGCTTGGACTAGGGCCAGTTGGCCTCGCCTAGTCATATGAAGGAAACACTCCTCACACCTGGTCATAACCTTGAATAAGTGTGAGATTCTATCAGATCCTCGCTGGCTGACACCAGACGACGGTTGTTTTGTTGGTGTCGGTGGTGAAACTTTGTTAAATCTGTAAAATCCACGATCGGCTCCCAGCACTATACCTAAAGCGAACATTGCCATTGACACATTAAGAGATATCCCACAACGTATTGTTTTACAAATTACAATCTACACCTCCATTAGGCTGATAAAACAAAATCCTGTTCATTCTGTTGAATGACTTTCAATGTGAGCGTCATTTTTTAATTTATTATACAGGCTACACTTTCTCCTTCTGAACTTCTAACGCCAGTGGGAGGAGTGTGGCTTAACTGACTTGCCTGGTTAAATAAAGGTAAAAAAAAAAAAAAAAAAAAGAGGCTTTTTACAGATCTAACGCAGTTAGACACTGCAAACACATCAGATATGCGGGTTGTGGGCTAACGCTGGTTAATGCTTGATCTGATTAAATCTAGGCCTACGTGGTATTTTGTCCTGGTCTTGCAGGATAAACTCCTGGCCCCTAGTTGTGAGTGTTTCTATGTGAACCAACCAGTCGTTCATATTACAACTCTTAACAGAGGGAGGTGGGAAAGAAAATGACAGTAGAATATTTGACTCTTCAAATCTCTTCTCTTTATATTATTAGAAAACTTTACACGTACAAAGTCTAAACTCCACACCGCAGGGCGGAACACAGAACGACAAATAAAACAACAAAAAAATAAAGAATATTTCTCAAAAAGGCATAAATAATATAAAACACAAACTGTTCTTAAAGGTCCAATGCAGCAGTTTTATCTCAAATATCAAATCCTTTCTGGGTAACAATTAAGTAACTCACTGTGATTTCATTCAATTAAAATGGTCAAAAACGAAACAAAAATAGCTTCTTAGTAAAGAACAATTTCTCAAGCAAGAGTTTTGGTAGGACTGTCTGGAAGTGGTCTGAATGGGGAGGGGAAAACTGAACTCTAGTTGTTATTGGCTGAGACTGTTTGGAACTCTCTTTCTTATTGGTCGAACTAATTTACCAACTGGTGATGTCACCAGAAAGGCCAAAATGCCATCCCACCAAAAAACAGGCTGAAATTTCAGGCGGTCTTTTCAAACAGCTCTTACACTAAAAGAGCATTATCATAATTTTCATAATTTCACAGTACGAATCCAACCTTAGTGTAGAAGTATTTATAAAACACAGAAATATCATGTTTTTTGACTGCACTGGGCCTTTAAACCAGATATGAAAGAATATTGTACTACTACAAAAAATAAATAAGTAATCTAAAGAGTTTTAGTTTTTTTTTGTTTTAGGAGTCCTCCCTCCTCTCCGTCGGGTGGCTTGGAGTTTTCCGTTCTGAGTCTCCTCCTCCTCCTCCTCCTCCACAGTCTCTCCATTCATCCCTCCATTTGGTCATCCTCTCTCTCTTTCCATCCATCATCCTCTCTCTCTTTCCCGTCCATTCGTCTGTCCCAGCTGTATTCCAGTCAGCTTAATGACCTTTTCACCGTGTCACGTACAGTCTCTGACCATGAACATACTGGGTCCTCTTTTATCCAAAAAACGTCTGTCTGTTCCTTCTCCTCTCTGGTTCTCTCTGGTTGTCCGCCTCTCCCTTGTCTCCTCTGTACCCCAGGCAGGGGGGCTGTGTGTGGGCTGTGTTCAGACTTCCTGGGGGTTAGGCTGGATCAGGTCTGCCTGCAAGGCCAGAGTCAGGCTGTCTGTAGAGATCCAAACTGGTTTCTCCTTTAGGTCTAGGTGACACAGACCCAGGCTCTCCCAACACACTGCCACGGCCTCAGAGTCCATACACACCACAGGCTCATCATCAGCTAGAGAGAAGAGAAAGGGTTAAAGTCACTAGTTTAACGACACACACAACACATCACAGGTCACTCATCATCCATACACACACACACACACACACACACACACACACACACACACACACACACACACACACACACACACACACACACACACACACACACACACACACACACACACACACACACACACCACCCACCTGTGTAGTCGTCTCCAGGGCAGTGTTGGTGGTGGTGGTCCCCAAGAGTACAGCAGGAGGTCTGGGACGGAGATGAGTCCTCCTCCTCCTCCGGGTCCTGGTCCCCGTGCTCCCCAGACTCTGTGTCTCTCTCCCCAGAGAGGAGGCCCAGGCAGTGAGGAGAGACCTGGCCCAGAGGAACCATCTCCAGACCCAGCCCTCCATCCAGCTGCTGGCACGATGCCATGCGCTGCATTAGGGGCAGAGACCCACCGCCACCACTAGAGAATGTACCGTTGGTCTTCATGTAACATCTGCCCTCCGAGAGACAGACAGAGAGAGAGAGAGGGACAGAGAGAGAGAGAGAGAGAGAGAGAGAGGGACAGAGAGAGAGAAAGAGAGAGAGAGGGAGAGGGGGGGGAGAGAGAGAGATGGAAACAACATGAGACATGTTTCTTTTCAGAATGGACAAACAGGGACATAATGCTGCTGAGTCCTGTTCTGTTGCCAACCTACCAGCTCTTAACGGTCGACCCCATCAGGCCTTAGTAACACTCTGAGTCCTGTTCTGTTGCCTTAGTAACACTCTGAGTCCTGCTCTGTTGCCAACCTACCAGCTCTTAACTTCTTATGGCTGTGGGGCAGTATTGAGTAGCTTGGATGAATAAGGTGCCCAGAGTAAACTGCCTGCTACTCAGGCCCAGAAGTTAAGTTATGCATATTATTAGTAGATTTGGATAGAAAACACTGAAGATTCTAAAACTGTTTGAATGATGTCTGTGAGTATAACAAAACTCATATGGCAGGCAAAAACCTGAGAAAAAATCAAAATCTGAGGTTTGTAGGTTTTCAAGTCTTTGCCTATCCAATATAGAGTGGAAATTTGGTCCAATTGCACTTCCTCAGGCTTCCACTAGATGTCAACAGTCTTTAGAACCTTATTTCAGGCTTCTACTGTGAAGGGGGGGCGAATGAGAGCTGTTTGAATCAGGTGTCTGACAGAATGCCATGAGCTAAATCTCGCACACGGTCGTGAGAGCAAGCTCTGTTCCTTTTCATTTCTAAAGACAAAGTAATTGTCCGGTTAAAATATTATTGAAGATTTATGTTAAAAACATCCTAAAGATTGATTCTATACATCGTTTGATATGTTTCTACAAACTGTAATGGAACTGTTTTGACTTTTCATCTGGACTAAGTGCCTGCGCCTCATGAATTTGGATCTGTGAACTAAACGCGCGAACAAAAAGGAGGTATTTGGACATAAATGACAGACTTTATTGAACAAAACAAACATTTATTGTGGAACTGGGATTCCTGGGAGTGCATTCTGATGAAGATAATCAAAGGTAAGTGAATATTAATAAAGCTATTTCTGATTTCTGTTGACTCCACAACATGGCGGGTATCTGTATGGCTTGTTTTGGTGTCTGAGCGCTGTACTCAGATTATTGCATGGTGTGCTTTTTCCGTGAAGTTTTTTTAAATCTGACACAGCGGTTGCATTAAGGAGAAGTGTATCTATAATTCCATGTATAACACTTGTATTTTCATCAACATTTATGGTGAGTATTTCTGTAAATTGATGTGGCTCTCTGCAAAATCACAGGATATTTTGGAAGCAAAACATTACTGAACATAACGCCCCAATGTAAACTGAGATTTTTGGATATAAATAGTAACTTTATCGAACAAAACATACATGCATTGTGTAACATGATGTCCTATGAGTGCCATCTGATGAAGATCATCAAAGGTTAGTGATTCATTTTATCTATATTTCTGCTTTTTGTGACTTCTCGCTTTGGCTGGAAAAATGGCTGTGTTTTTGTGTGACTAGGTACTGACCTAACATAATCAGATGGTGTGCTTTCGTCGTAAAGCCTTTTTGAAATCGGAAACTGTGGCTGGATTGACAACAAGTTTATCTTTAAAATGGTGTATAATACTTGTATGTTTGAGGAATTTTAATTATGAGATTTCTGTTGTTTGAATTCGGCGCCCTGCACTTTCACTGGTTGTTGTTTTAACGGTCGACCCTTAGTAACACTGAGTGTGTCCCTAATGGACCATGGATCCAGGTAGAACCCTTTTGGTTCCAGGTAGAACCCTTTTGGTTCCAGGATGAACACTTTTGGTTCCAGGTAGAACCCTTTTGGTTCCAGGATGAACCCTTTTGTTTCCAGGTAGAACCCTTTTGGTTCCAGGATGAACCCTTTTGGTTCCAGGTAGAACCCTTTTGGTTCCAGGATGAACCCTTTTGGTTCCAGGATGAACCCTTTTGGTTCCAGGATGAACCCTTTTGGTTCCAGGTAGAACCCTTTTGGTTCCAGGATGAACCCTTTTGGTTCCAGGTAGAAACCTTTTGGTTCCAGGATGAACCCTTTTGGTTCCAGGATGAACCCTTTTGGTTCCAGGATGAACCCTTTTGGTTCCAGGTAGAACCCTTTTGGTTCCAGGATTAACCCTTTTGGTTCCAGGTAGAACCAAAATGGGTTCTCCTATGGGGACAGCCGAAAAAACCCTTTGGAACACTTTTCTCTAAGATTGTATATTTAAGGGCATTACAGCCAGTCAGGCATGGGAACTCTCCTGTAAACACTCGTCCCAAAATACAGTAGAGACAGTAGCTACAGGAACATCTACCTCTCCTGTAAACACTCGTCCCAAAATACAGTAGAGACAGTAGCTACAGGAACATCTACCTCTCCTGTAAACACTCCTCCCAAAATACAGTAGAGACAGTAGCTACAGGATCATCTACCTCTCCTGTAAACACTCCTCCTAAAATACAGTAGAGACAGTAGCTACAGGAACATCTACCTGTCCTGTAAACACTAGTTCTAAAATACAGTAGAGACAGTAGCTACAGGAACATCTACCTTTCCTGTAAACACTCGTCCCAAAATACAGTAGAGACAGTAGCTACAGGAACATCTACCTCTCCTGTAAACACTCATCACAAAATACAGTAGAGACAGTAGCTACAGGAACATCTACCTCTCCTGTAAACACTCCTCCTACAATACAGTAGAGACAGTAGCTACAGGAACATCTACCTCTCCTGTAAACACTCCTCCTACAATACAGTAGAGACAGTAGCTACAGGAACATCTACCTCTCCTGTAAACACTCCTCCTACAATACAGTAGAGACAGTAGCTACAGGAACATCTACCTCTCCTGTAAACACTCCTCCTACAATACAGTAGAGACAGTAGCTACAGGAAAATCTACCTCTCCTGTAAACACTCCTACAATACCGTAGAGACAGTAGCTACAGGAACATCTACCTCTCTGGTACAAAACTCCTCCTAATCTTACTGTTTTATGTTGGGTTTAGCTCGGATGATAAGATTTTTACACAAACACGCCTTCCTTTCTTTATCTCGCTCTCTCTCTCTCTCTTCCTGCCCCTCCCCCCTCTCCCCTCTCTCTCTTCCTGCCCCTGCCCCCTCTCCCCTCTCTCTCTACCTGCCCCTTCCACCTCTCCCCTCTCTCTCTCTTCCTGCCCCTTCCCCCTCTCCCCTCTCTCTCTTCCTGCCCCTTCCCCCCTCTCTCTCTTCCTGCCCCTTCCCCCTCTCCCCTCTCTCTCTTCCTGCCCCTTCCCCCTCTCCCCTCTCTCTCTTCCTGCCCCTTCCCACTCTCTCTCTCTTCCTGCCCCTTACCCCTCTCCCCTCTCTCTCTTCCTGCCCCTTCCCCCTCTCCCCTCTCTCTCTTCCTGCCCCTTCCCCCTCTCCCCTCTCTCTCTTCCTGCCCCTTCCCCCTCTCCCCTCTCTCTTCCTGCCCCTTCCCCCTCTCTCCCCTCTCTCTCTCTTCCTGCCCCTTCCCCCTCTCCCCTCTCTCTCTTCCTGCCCCTTCCCCCTCTCTTTCTCTTCCTGCCCCTTCCCCCTCTCCCCTCTCTCTCTTCCTGCCCCTTCCCCCTCTCTCTCTCTTCCTGCCCCTTACCCCTCTCCCCTCTCTCTCTTCCTGCCCCTTCCCCTTCTCCCCTCTCTCTCTTCCTGCCCCTTCCCCCTCTCCCCTCTCTCTCTTCCTGCCCCTTCCCCCTCTCTCTCTCTTCCTGCCCCTTACCCCTCTCCCCTCTCTCTCTTCCTGCCCCTTCCCCTTCTCCCCTCTCTCTCTTCCTGCCCCTTCCCCCTCTCCCCTCTCTCTCTTCCTGCCCCTTCCCCCTCTCTCTCTTCCTGCCCCTTTCCTCTCTCCCCTTTCTCTCTTCCTGCCCCTTCCCCCTCTCCCCTCTCTCTCTTCCTGCCCCTTCCCCCTCTCCCCTCTCTCTCTTCCTGCCCCTTCCCCCTCTCTCTCTTCCTGCCCCTTCCCCTCTCCCCTCTCTCTCTTCCTTCCCCTTCCCCCTCTCTCTCTCTTCCTGCCCCTTATCCCTCTCCCCTCTCTCTCTTCCTGCCCCTTCCCCTTCTCCCCTCTCTCTCTTCCTGCCCCTTCCCCCTCTCCCCTCTCTCTTCCTGCCCCTTCCCCCTCTCCCCTTTCTCTCTTCCTGCCCCTTCCCCCTCTCCCCTTTCTCTCTTCCTGCCCCTTCCCCCTCTCCCCTCTCTCTATTCCTGCCCCTTCCCCCTCTCTCTCTCTCTTCCTGCCCCTCTCCCCTCTCTCTCTTCCTGCCCCTCTCCCCTCTCTCTCTTCCTGCCCCTTCCCCCTCTCCCCTCTCTCTCTTCCTGCCCCTTCCCCCTCTCCCCTCTCTCTCTTCCTGCACCTTCTCCCTCTCCCCTCTCCCCTCTCTCTCTTCCTGCCCCTCTCCCCTTTCTCTCTTCCTGCCCCTTCCCCCTCTCTCTCTTCCTGCCCCTTCCCCCTCTCCCCTCTCTCTCTTCCTGCCCCTTCCCCATCTCCTCTCTCTCTTCCTGCCCCTTCCCCCTCTCCCCTCTCTCTCTTCCTGCCCCCTCCCCCTCTCCCCTCTCCCTGTTCCTTCCCCTTCCCCCTCTCCCCTCTCTCTCTTCCTGCCCCTTCCCCCTCTCCCTCTCTCTCTCTTCCTGCCCCTTCCCCCTCTCCCCTCTCTCTCTTCCTGCCCCTTCCCCCTCTCCCCTCTCTCTCTTCCTGCCCCTTCCCCCTCTCCCCTCTCTCTCTTCCTGCCCCTTCCCCCTCTCCCCTCTCTCTCTTCCTGCCCCTTCCCCCTCTCCCCTCTCCCCTCTCTCTCTTCCTGCCCCTCTCCCCTTTCTCTCTTCCTGCCCCTTCCCCCTCTCTCTCTTCCTGCCCCTTCCCCCTCTCCCCTCTCTCTCTTCCTTCCCCTTCCCCCTCTCCCCTCTCTCTCTTCCTGCCCCCTCCCCCTCTCCCCTCTCCCTGTTCCTTCCCCTTCCCCCTCTCCCCTCTCTCTCTTCCTGCCCCTTCCCCCTCTCCCCTCTCTCTCTCTTCCTGCCCCTTCCCCCTCTCCCCTCTCTCTCTTCCTGCCCCTTCCCCCTCTCCCCTCTCTCTCTTCCTGCCCCTTCCCCCTCTCCCCTCTCTCTCTTCCTGCCCCTTCCCCCTCTCCCCTCTCTCTCTCTTCCTGCCCCTTCCCCCTCTCCCCTCTCCCTGTTCCTGCCCCTTCCCCCTCTCCCCTCTCTCTCTTCCTGCCCCTTCCCCCTCTCCCCTCTCTCTCTTCCTGCCCCTTCCCCCTCTCCCCTCTCTCTCTCTTCCTGCCCCTTCCCCCTCTCCCCTCTCCCTGTTCCTGCCCCTTCCCCCTCTCCCCTCTCTCTCTTGCTGACCCGTCCCCCTCTCCCCTCTCTCTCTTCCTGCCCCTTCCCCCTCTCCCCTCTCTCTCTTCCTGCCCCCTCCCCCTCTCCCCTCTCCCTGTTCCTGCCCCTTGCCCCTCTCCCCTCTCTCTCTTCCTGCCCCTTCCCCCTCTCCCCTCTCTCTCTTCCTGCCCCTTCCCCCTCTCCCCTCTCTCTCTCTTCCTGCCCCTTCCCCCTCTCCCCTCTCTCTCTTCCTTCCCCTTCCCCTCTCTCTCTCTCTTCCTGCCCCTTCCGCCTCTCCCCTTTCTCTCTTCCTGCCCCTTCCCCCTCTCCCCTCTCTCTCTTCCTGCCCCTTCCCCCCTCTCTCTCTCTTCCTGCCCCTTCCCCCTCTCCCCTTTCTCTCTTCCTGCCCCTTCCCCCTCTCCCCTTTCTCTCTTCCTGCCCCTTCCCCCTCTCCCCTCTCTCTATTCCTGCCCCTTCCCCCTCTCTCTCTCTCTTCCTGCCCCTCTCCCCTCTCTCTCTTCCTGCCCCTTCCCCCTCTCCCCTCTCTCTCTTCCTGCCCCTTCCCCCTCTCCCCTCTCTCTCTTCCTGCCCCTCTCTCCCTCTCCCCTCTCCCCTCTCTCTCTCTTCCTGCCCCTCTCCCCTTTCTCTCTTCCTGCCCCTTCCCCCTCTCTCTCTTCCTGCCCCTTCCCCTCTCCCCTCTCTCTCTTCCTGCCCCTTCCCCCTCTCCCTCTCTCTCTTCCTGCCCCCTCCCCCTCTCCCCTCTCTCTGGGTTTCCTCATCATTTCCCAGGTGGCCTTTACTCTAGTGTGTGATAGCTGTGATCACAGAGAAACAGCAGAGGTAAATAACACAGTGCTCATCTGCTGGCTGGCTGTTACTGTTACTGTTACTGTTACTGTTACTGCTACTGTTACTGTTACTGTTACTGTTACTGTTACTGTTACTGCTGTGTGGCTGGTTGTTACTGTTACTGTTACTGTTACTGTTACTGTTACTGTTACTGCTGTGTGGCTGGTTGTTACTGTTACTGTTACTGTTACTGTTACTGTTACTGTTACTGCTGTGTGGCTGGTTGTTACTGTTACTGTTACTGTTACTGTTACTGTTACTGCTGTGTGGCTGGTTGTTACTGTTACTGTTACTGTTACTGTTACTGCTGTGTGGCTGGCTGTTACTGTTACTGTTACTGTTACTGTTACTGCTACTGTTACTGTTACTGTTACTGTTACTGCTACTGTTACTGTTACTGTTACTGTTACTGCTACTGCTACTGTTACTGTTACTGTTACTGTTACTGCTACTGTTACTGTTACTGTTACTGCTACTGTTACTGCTACTGTTACTGTTACTGTTACTGTTACTGTTACTGCTACTGTTACTGCTACTGTTACTGTTACTGTTACTGTTACTGCTACTGTTACTGTTACTGTTACTGTTACTGTTACTGTTGTGTGGCTGGCTGTTACTGTTACTGTTACTGTTACTGTTACTGCTGTGTGGCTGGTTGTTACTGTTACTGTTACTGTTACTGTTACTGTTACTGCTGTGTGGCTGGTTGTTACTGACTGTCTGTATGTTAATGGCTGGCTGCTATTGGCTGGCTGAATGGGTGTTACTGGGTGGCTGGCTGTTACTGTTACTGCTGTGTGGCTGGTTGTTACTGACTGTCTGTATGTTAATGGCTGGCTGCTATTGGCTGGCTGAATGGGTGTTACTGGGTGGCTGGCTGTTACTGTTACTGCTGTGTGGCTGGTTGTTACTTACTGTCTGTATGTTAATGGCTGGCTGCTATTGGCTGGCTGAATGGGTGTTACTGGGTGGCTGGATGTTACTGTTACTGCTGTGTGGCTGGTTGTTACTGACTGTCTGTATGTTAATGGCTGGCTGCTATTGGCTGGCTGAATGGGTGTTACTGGGTGGCTGGCTGTTACTGTTACTGCTGTGTGGCTGGTTGTTACTGACTGTCTGTATGTTAATGGCTGGCTGCTATTGGCTGGCTGAATGGGTGTTACTGGGTGGCTGGCTGACTGTTACTGGCTGGCTGGCTGGCCGGGTTCTACTGGCTGACTGTTACTGGCTGGCTGGCTTCTACAGGCTGGTTGCCCGTTACTGGCTGGTGGCTGATTGGTGCAGGCTGACTGGCTGTTACTGGCTGGCTGGCTGACTGGGTGGCTGTTACTGGCTGGCTGGCTTCTACTGGCTGGTTGACTGTTACTGGCTGGTGGCTGTTACTGGCTGGCAGGCTGTTACTGGCTGGCTGGCTGGCTTCTACTGGCAGGCTGACTGTTACTGGCTGGTGGCTGATTGGTACTGGCTGACTGGCTGTTACTGGCTGGCAGGCTGTTACTGGCTGGCTGGCTGGCTGGCTTCTACTGGCAGGCTGACTGTTACTGGCTAAAAAAAACCTGAAAAGTGGTGTGGTCAAATGTATTCACCCCCTTTGCTATGTAGCCCCTAAATAAGATCTGGTGCAACCAATTACCTTCAGTTAAATAAAGTGTTAAATAAAGTCCACCTGTGTGCAATCTAAGAGTCACATGATCTGTCACATGATCTCAGTATATATACACCTGTTCTGAAAGGACCATGAAGACCAAGGAGCTCTCCAAACAGGTCAGGGACAAAGTTGTGGAGAAGTACAGATCAGGGTTGGGTTATAAAAAATATCAGAAACTTTGAACGTCCCACGGAGCACCATTAAATCATTATTAAAGAATGTAAAGAATATGGCACCACAACAAACCTGCCAAGAGAGGGCCGCCCACCACAACTCACAGACCATGCTGTGGGGATGTTTTTAATCGGCAGGAACTGAGAAACTGGTCAGAATTGAAGGAATGATGGATGGCATTAAATACATGGAAATTCTTGAGGGAAACTGCTTCAGTCTTCCAGAGATATGAGACTGGGACGGAGGTTCACCTTCCAGCAGGGCAATGGCATTAAGCATACTGCTAAAGCAACACTCGAGTGGTTTAAGAGGAAACATTTAAATGTCTTGGAATGACCTGGTCTAAGCCCAGACCTCAATCCAAATGAGAATCTGTGGCATGACTTAAAGATTGCTGTTCACCAGCAGAACCCATCCAACTTGAAGGAGCTGGAGCAGTTTTGCCTTGAAGAATGGGCAAAAATCCCAGTGGCTGGATGTGCCAAGCTTATAGAGACAAACCCCAAGAGACTTGCAGCTGTAATTGCTGCAGAAGGTGACTCTACAAAGTATTGACTTTGGGGGGGGGGGGGGGGGGGGGGGGGGTGAATAGGTATGCATGCTCAAGATTTATTTTTTTTGGTGTTATTTCTTGTTTGTTTCAAAGGAAAAATATTTTGCATCTTCCAAGTTGTAGGCATGTTGTGTAAATTAAATGATACAAACCCCCCAAAAAGTCCATTTTAATTCCAGGTTGTAAGGCAATAAAATAGGAAAAATGCAGAGGGGGATGAATACTTTTGCAAGCCACTGTAGATATACATATATATTTACAGTGCCTTGCGAAAGTATTCGGCCTGTCACACCCTGACCATAGTTTACTTTGTATGTTTCTATGTTGTGGTTGGTCGGGGTGTGATCTGAGTGGGCATTCTATGTTACATGTCTAGTTTGTCTAGTTCTATGTTCGGCCTGATATGGTTCTCAATCAGAGGCAGGTGTTCGTCATTGTCTCTGATTGGGAACCATATTTAGGTGGCCTGGGTTTCACTGTGTGTTTGTAGGTGATTGTTCCTGTCTATGTGTTTTCACCAGATAGGCTGTTTAGGTTTTCGTTACGTTCATTACGTTCTTTATTTTGTAGTGTTTGTATTGATTCGTGTTTTACGTTTGTTTATTAAAACATGGATCGCAATCGACACGCTGCATTTTGGTCCGACTCTCCTTCTCATATAGAAAACCGTTACAGAATCACCCACCACCAACGGACCAAGCAGCGTGTCAACAGGCAGCAACAGCAGCGTAAAGAGGAATGGACATGGGAGGACGTTTTGGAGGGCAAGGGCTGTTACACTTGGGAGGAGATACTGGCTGGAAGAGATCGCCTCCCATGGGAACAGGTGGAGGCACTTAGGAGAGCAGAGGCAGCCGGAGAGAGGAGCCGGCGATATGAGGGAACACGGCTGGCAAGGAAGCCCGAGAGGCAGCCCCAAAAATGTCTTGGGGGGGGGGGCTAACAGGGAGTATGGCTACGCCAGGTAGGAGACCTGCGCAAACTCCCTGTGCTTACCGGGGGGCTAGAGAGACCGGACAGGCACCGTGTTATGCAGAGGTGCGCACGGTGTCTCCAGTGCGGGTGCATAGCCCGGTGCGGTATATTCCAGCTCCGCGTGTCGGCCGGGCTAGATTGAGCGTCGAGCCTAATGCCATGAAGCCGGCTCTACGCAGCTGGTCCCCAGTGCGTCTCCTTGGGCCGGCTTACATGGCACCAGCCTTGCGCTCGGTGTCTCCGGTTCGCCTGCATAGCCCAGTGCGGGCTATTCCACCTCGCAGCACTGGCAGGGCGACCGTGAGCATTCAACCAGGTAAGGTTGGGCAGGCTCGGTGCTCAAGAGCTCCAGTGCGCCTGCACGGTCCGGTTTTTCCAGTACCACCTCCACACCCCAGCCCTCCGGTAGCAGCTCCCCGCACCAGGCTTCCTGTGCGTGTCCTCGGCCCAGTACCACCAGTGCCAGCACCACGCATCAGGCCTACAGTGCGCCTCGCCTGTCCAGCGCTGCCAGAGCCTTCCTCCTCTTCAGCGCTGTCGGAGTCTCCCGCCTGTTTAGCGCTGTTAGAGCCTTCCTTCTCTACAGCGCTGCCGGAGTCTCCCGCCTGTTCAGAACTGCCAGTTTGCAAGGAGCTGCCAGTTTGCAAGGAGCTGCCAGTTTGCAAGGAGCTGCCAGTTTGCAAGGAGCTGCCAGTTTGCAAGGAGCTGCCAGTCTGCAAGGAGCTGCCAGTCTGCATTGAGCTGCCAGTCTGCATAGAGCTGCCAGTCTGCATAGAGCTGCCAGTCTGCATAGAGCTGCCAGTCTGCAGGGAGCTGCCAGTCTGCAAGGAGCCGCCAGAGCTGCCAGTCTGCAGGATGCCGCCAAAGCTGCCAGTTTGCAAGGAGCCGCCAGAGCTGCCAGTCTGCAAGGAGCCGCCAGAGCTGCCAGTTAGCATGGAGCAGCCAGGGCCGCCAGTTAGCATGGAGCAGCCAGGGCCGCCAGTCAGCATGGCGCAGCCAGGGCCGCCAGTCAGCATGGAGCAGCCAGGGCCGCCAGTCAGCATGGAGCAGCCAGGGCCGCCAGTCAGCATGGAGCAGCCAGAGCAGCCAGTCAGCATGGAGCAGCCAGAGCAGCCAGTCAGCATGGAGCAGCCAGAGCTGCCAGTCAGCATGGAGCAGCCAGAGCTGTCAGTCAGCATGGAGCAGCCAGTCAGCATGGAGCAGCCAGAGCTGCCAGTCAGCATGGGGCAGCCAGTCAGCACGGGGCAGCCAGAGCTGCCAGTCAGCATGGAGCAGCCAGAGCTGTCAGTCAGCATGGAGCAGCCAGTCAGCATGGAGCAGCCAGAGCTGCCAGTCAGCATGGGGCAGCCAGTCAGCATGGAGCAGCAAGAGCTGCCAGTCAACCAGACTCTTCCAGATCTGCCAGTCGACCAGACTCTTCCAGATCTGCCAGTCGACCAGACTCTTCCAGATCTGCCAGTCGACCAGACTCTTCCAGATCTGCCAGTCGACCAGACTCTTCTAGATCTGCCAGTCGACCAGACTCTTCTAGATCTGCCAGTCGACCAGACTCTTCCAGATCTGCCAGTCGACCAGACTCTTCCAGATTCTCCAGTCAGCCAGGATCTGCTAGATCCAACTATCTGCCTGGGCTTCCTCTCAGTGCTGAGCTTCCTCTCAGTGCTGAGCTTCCTCTCAGTGCTGAGCTACCCATCAGTCCCGAGCTACCTCTGTCCCGAGCTGTCATTTAGGAGGGTAACCTATCTAGGGACGCTAAGGAGGTGGACTAAAACTATTATGGAGTGGGGTCCACGTCCAGCGCCAGAGCCGCCACCGCGGACAGATGCCCACCCAGACCCTCCCCTATAGGTTCAGGTTTTGCGGCCGGAGTCCGCACCTTGGGGGGGGGGTACTGTCACACCCTGACCATAGTTTACTTTGTATGTTTCTATGTTGTGGTTGGTCGGGGTGTGATCTGAGTGGGCATTCTATGTTACATTTCTAGTTTGTCTAGTTCTATGTTCGGCCTGATATGGTTCTCAATCAGAGGCAGGTGTTCGTCATTGTCTCTGATTGGGAACCATATTTAGGTGGCCTGGGTTTCACTGTGTGTTTGTGGGTGATTGTTCCTGTCTATGTGTTTTCACCAGATAGGCTGTTTAGGTTTTCGTTACGTTCATTACGTTCTTTATTTTGTAGTGTTTGTATTGATTCGTGTTTTACGTTTGTTTATTAAAACATGGATCGCAATCGACACGCTGCATTTTGGTCCGACTCTCGTTCTCATATAGAAAACCGTTACACGGCCCCCTTGAACTTTGCGACCTTTTGCCACATTTCAGGCTTCAAACATAAAGATATAAAACTGTATTTTTTTGTGAAGAATCGACAACAAGTGGGACACAATCATGAAGTGGAACGACATTTATTGGATATTTCAAACTTTTTTAACAAATCAAAAACTGAAAAATTGGGCGTGCAAAATTATTCAGCCCCTTTACTTTCAGTGCAGCAAACTCTCTCCAGAAGTTCAGTGAGGATCTCTGAATGATCCAATGTTGACCTAAATGACTAATGATGATAAATACAATCCACCTGTGTGTAATCAAGTCTCCGTATAAATGCACCTGCACTGTGATAGTCTCAGAGGTCCGTTAAAAGCGCAGAGAGCATCATGAAGAACAAGGAACACACCAGGCAGGTCCGAGATACAGTTGTGAAGAAGTTTAAAGCCGGATTTGGATACAAAAAGATTTCCCAAGCTTTAAACATCCCAAGGAGCACTGTGCAAGCGATAATATTGAAATGGAAGGAGTATCAGACCACTGCAAATCTACCAAGACCTGTCCGTCCCTCTAAACTTTCAGCTCATACAAGGAGAAGACTGATCAGAGATGCAGCCAAGAGGCCCATGATCACTCTGGATGAACTGCAGAGATCTACAGCTGAGGTGGGAGACTCTGTCCATAGGACAACAATCAGTCGTATATTGCACAAATCTGGCCTTTATGGAAGAGTGGCAAGAAGAAAGCCATTTCTTAAAGATATCCATAAAAAGTGTCGTTTAAAGTTTGCCACAAGCCACCTGGGAGACACACCAAACATGTGGAAGAAGGTGCTCTGGTCAGATGAAACCAAAATTGAACTTTTTGGCAACAATGCAAAACGTTATGTTTGGCGTAAAAGCAACACAGCTGAACACACCATCCCCACTGTCAAACATGGTGGTGGCAGCATCATGGTTTGGGCCTGCTTTTCTTCAGCAGGGACAGGGAAGATGGTTAAAATTGATGGGAAGATGGATGGAGCCAAATACAGGACCATTCTGGAAGAAAACCTGATGGAGTCTGCAAAAGACCTGAGACTGGGACGGAGATTTGTCTTCCAACAAGACAATGATCCAAAACATAAAGCAAAATCTACAATGGAATGGTTCAAAAATAAACATATCCAGGTGTTAGAATGGCCAAGTCAAAGTCCAGACCTGAATCCAATCGAGAATCTGTGGAAAGAACTGAAAACTGCTGTTCACAAATGCTCTCCATCCAACCTCACTGAGCTCGAGCTGTTTTGCAAGGAGGAATGGGAAAAAATGTCAGTCTCTCGATGTGCAAAACTGATAGAGACATACCCCAAGCGACTTACAGCTGTAATCGCAGCAAAAGGTGGCGCTACAAAGTATTAACTTAAGGGGGCTGAATAATTTTGCACGCCCAATTTTTCAGTTTTGGATTTGTTAAAAAAGTTTGAAATATCCAATAAATGTCGTTCCACTTCATGATTGTGTCCCACTTGTTGTTGATTCTTCACGAAAAAATACAGTTTTCTATCTTTATGTTTGAAACCTGAAATGTGGCAAAAGGTTGCAAAGTTCAAGGGGGCCGAATACTTTCGCAAGGCACTGTATTTCCTTTATTACCCTCCCCCCCCTACCAAATTAGAGTCAACTAGTGAACAACAACGATTAGTATTTCCGGTTTATATACAGTATACTATATTCATTTTACAGAGACAGTATATTTTACAACAGTTGTATTTTGTTGGTTTTTACTCCTATCCTTCCTCTAACCTCAACTTCTCCCATCTATTTCTTTCACAAATGTTCTGAACCTACATACATTATACAGACCCCGTATGTTTTACATTCTTGTTGTTTTTATCCCACCCTTCAGCTCCATTCAACCCCTCCCATCTATCTCTCAACACCATCTATATTGGATTTCTATTTGTCATATATTTTTCAACTGTACTGTGATGTTTCACAAACGAATTGAACCTTTCTATTCTCATGATTTCTACAGATTGTAAATTAAAAATATTTTTTTTTGCTAAAAGTATTATTATATTATTGATTGACTACGACTTTTCAGATCACCCAGTATTGCTATCTGCAGGGTTAGCTCCAGGTTAATGTCACCCAGTAGTGCTATCTGCAGAGTTAGCTCCAGGTTAATGTCACCCAGTATTGCTATCTGCAGGGTTAGCTCCAGGTTAATGTCACCCAGTAGTGCTATCTGCAGAGTTAGCTCCAGGTTAATGTCACCCAGTAGTGCTATCTGCAGAGTTAGGTTAATGTCACCCAGTATTGCTATCTGCAGAGTTAGCTACAGGTTAATGTCACCCAGTACTGCTATCTGCAGAGTTAGCTCCAGGTTAATGTCACCCAGTACTGCTAACTGCAGAGTTAGCTACAGGTTAATGTCACCCAGTACTGCTATCTGCAGAGTTAGCTACAGGTTAATGTCACCCAGTATTGTTATCTGCAGAGTTAGCTCCAGGTTAATGTCACCCAGTACTGCTATCTGCAGAGTTACCTTCAGGTAAATGTTGCAATTCTTCAGGCATTCCTGGACCTGCGACCAAAAACAAGCTTCATATGGACAGTACCAAAACAAACAATCTAATGATTCTGTGTCTTCCCAGGAACATCAGCAGAGCTGGGAAGGTTGTGTCCACCAAATAAATAGCATTCTATTGGTTGCAAGAATTTTGTATAATAATTTCAATAGAAAACGTTTTGCGTATCAGTTCATAAACCACGTGCCATGGAATCGGTGTATCAAAAATCTGTTCCCAAATATTCTGCAATCTATATGGCACAGCTGTCATTTAGTTTGGTTCCTTAAATGAAAGTGGTATACTTATTTTTATTTATGACAATTTTCTTTAATCAATTTTGGTCTTTCATGCAAGGCTCACAGACAATTTCCTACATTTTCCCTCCTTCCATTTTCCTCTTCCATCTTTATGCTGCAATTAGTTGGTTGTAATTTTGGGCAGACATTTCCACATATTTCTGTTAGCTGCATGTGTGACAACTCCACCAGTCCTTTTTTTGATATCACTTACAAAAATTCAACATTTTTCATATTAAAAAAAAAAATCTACTAATATATTAGAGTATTTTTTCTGATTAAATTGAAACCAACTTTCTATTGTTTTAAAAATAGCGATATTTGAGAGATGATTTCCTTCTCAAATAACTGAACGTGAGAGGTTGTAATCTGAATAAAGGGGAAAAGGCTTCTTGAACATGGGGTGAGACATTCTTATTAATTTACTAGAGAACCAGTTTGGATTTAAGTATAACTCTTGTATGACTGATGCCTTTAGTGAGAGGTCTAAAGCTTTAATAATTTAATAATTTCAGCCCTCTGAATTCATATGCCGTTACAAATGAAATGGAATATTTTTTGCTCAAATAATTAAAAAAAACCCAGAGTTGCTAGGTGTAGGCAATGCCATAAGTAAATAGATAAATTGCAATATGACTAAAGAGTTAATCAGGGTAAACTGGGATATGACTAAAGAGTTAATCAGGGTGAACTGGGATATGACTAAAGAGTTAATCAGGGTAAACTGGGATATGACTAAAGAGTTAATCAGGGTAAACTGGGATATGACTAAAGAGTTAATCAGGGTAAACTGGGATATGACTAAAGAGTTAATCAGGGTAAACTGGGATATGACTAAAGAGTTAATCAGGGTAAACTGGGATATGACTAAAGAGTTAATCAGGGTAAACTGGGATATGACTAAAGAGTTAATCAGGGTGAACTGGGATATGACTAAAGAGTTAATCAGGGTGAACTGGGATATGACTAAAGAGTTAATCAGGGTAAACTGGGATATGACTAAAGAGTTAATCAGGGTAAACTGGGATATGACTAAAGAGTTAATCAGGGTAAACTGGGATATGACTAAAGAGTTAATCAGGGTAAACTGGGATATGACTAAAGAGTTAATCAGGGTAAACTGGGATATGACGAAAGAGTTAATCAGGGTAAACTGGGATATGACTAAAGAGTTAATCAGGGTAAACTGGGATATGACTAAAGAGTTAATCAGGGTAAACTGGGATATGACTAAAGAGTTAATCAGGGTAAACTGGGATATGACTAAAGAGTTAATCAGGGTAAACTGGGATATGACTAAAGAGTTAATCAGGGTAAACTGGGATATGACTAAAGAGTTAATCAGGGTGAACTGGGATATGACTAAAGAGTTAATCAGGGTGAACTGGGATATGACTAAAGAGTTAATCAGGGTAAACTGGGATATGACTAAAGAGTTAATCAGGGTAAACTGGGATATGACTAAAGAGTTAATCAGGGTAAACTGGGATATGACTAAAGAGTTAATCAGGGTAAACTGGGATATGACTAAAGAGTTAATCAGGGTAAACTGGGATATGACTAAAGAGTTAATCAGGGTAAACTGGGATATGACTAAAGAGTTAATCAGGGTAAACTGGGATATGACTAAAGAGTTAATCAGGGTAAACTGGGATATGACTAAAGAGTTAATCAGGGTAAACTGGGATATGACTAAAGAGTTAATCAGGGTAAACTGGGATATGACTAAAGAGTTAATCAGGGTAAACTGGGATATGACTAAAGAGTTAATCAGGGTAAACTGGGATATGACTAAAGAGTTAATCAGGGTGAACTGGGATATGACTAAAGAGTTAATCAGGGTAAACTGGGATATGACTAAAGAGTTAATCAGGGTAAACTGGGATATGACTAAAGAGTTAATCAGGGTAAACTGGGATATGACTAAAGAGTTAATCAGGGTAAACTGGGATATGACTAAAGAGTTAATCAGGGTAAACTGGGATATGACTAAAGAGTTAATCAGGGTGAACTGGGATATGACTAAAGAGTTAATCAGGGTAAACTGGGATATGACTAAAGAGTTAATCAGGGTAAACTGGGATATGACTAAAGAGTTAATCAGGGTAAACTGGGATATGACTAAAGAGTTAATCAGGGTAAACTGGGATATGACTAAAGAGTTCATCAGGGTAAACTGGGATATGACCAAAGAGTTAATCAGGGTAAACTGGGATATGACTAAAGAGTTAATCAGGGTAAACTGGGATATGACTAAAGAGTTAATCAGGGTGATTTCTCCACAAATTGACAGGTATTTTTCTTTTCATGGTAGCAAGATCTTATCTATTTTTGCTAACTTTCTATTAAAATGTGTTGTAATGAGATTGTATCTTTCTTTCAGTATATGAATACTGAGAATGTCCACTTTATCATCAGACCATTTTATTGGTAAACTACACAGTAATGTAAAAGTTGTATTTTTTTGTGATCCAATACGTAATATAGTACATTTATCATATTTTGGTTGTAATCCAGAGAGGTTAGAAAAAGTATCTAGATCATCGGCGAGGCTGTGGAGGGATCCAGGTTGTGGTTTTGAAATAAAAGGCTCTTGATATTATTGGTGGATCTGATTTTAATAGCTAAGATTTTGATGTCCATAATAAATAGATATGCCGATAGTGAACAACCTTGTTTTACTCCTCTTGACAGTTTAAAACTTTCTGAGAAGTAGCCATTATTTGTTATTTTACATCTAGGGTTAGTATACATAACCCATTGTATAAAGAATTATTTCACATTTTTAATATTCCAGGGATTTATATATAAATTCCAGTCGTACTTTATGAAAAGCCTTTTCAAAGTCAACTGGTACACTGGATCTTTCTTCAATAAGTTCCTCCAGTTCTTTTTATTTTTCCTCTGACTTCCTCTGAGCCTCTAAGGTGCAGTTTTTATTGCCAACTATCTGTTCTGTTAGACCTTCAATTTCCTTTGTTAATATATTAATTAATAAATCATCTATAAAACAAAAGACATTTAAGTCAAAAGATTAAGAAACTTTTCATGGCCTCCAAAGCCACATTTAAAAGTGTCCTATACAATAAGGAGATCTACTGTTCCTATGTTATGTAGGAAAAAGTCCGTTATAAATTATTCTGTCCCAGTTAAAAACAAGTTTTCATTGAAAAGGCTTTGATTAAATTCCCAATATCATCACCCTCGTGGAAATTCAGTAAGAGTAATGTATGTGCCAATTATGTGATGGTCCGACCTCATTCTGTCCCCTGTCAACACTTTTTAAACTGTTGGTGCCAGAGAGAATGACATAAGAAAGAAGTCAAGACGACTAGCTTGACTGAGCCTCCTCCATGTATATCTCACTAGGTCAGGATATTAAACCTCCTCCATGTATATCTCACTAGGTCAGGATATTAAACCTCCATGTATATCTCACTAGGTCAGGATATTAAACCTCCATGTATATCTCACTAGGTCAGGATATTAAACCTCCTCCATGTATATCTCACTAGGTCAGGATATTAAACCTCCTCCATGTATACCTCACTAGGTCAGGATATTAAACCTCCTCCATGTATATCTCACTAGGTCAGGATATTAAACCTCCTCCATGTATATCTCACTAGGTCAGGAGATTAAACCTCCTCCATGTATATCTCACTAGGTCAGGATATTAAACCTCCATGTATATCTCACTAGATCAGGATATTAAACCTCCTCCATGTATATCTCACTAGGTCAGGATATTAAACCTCCTCCATGTATATCTCACTAGGTCAGGATATTAAACCTCCTCCATGTATATCTCACTAGGTCAGGATATTAAACCTCCTCCATGTATATCTCACTAGGTCAGGATATTAAACCTCCTCCATGTATATCTCACTAGGTCAGGATATTAAACCTCCTCCATGTATATCTCACTAGGTCAGGATATTAAACCTCCTCCATGTATATCTCACTAGGTCAGGATATTAAACCTCCTCCATGTATATCTCAGTAGGTCAGGATATTAAACCTCCTCCATGTATATCTCACTATGTCAGGATATTAAACCTCCATGTATATCTCACTAGGTCAGGATATTAAACCTCCTCCATGTATATCTCAGTAGGTCAGGATATTAAACCTCCTCCATGTATATCTCACTAGGTCAGGATATTAAACCTCCTCCATGTATATCTCACTAGGTCAGGATATTAAACCTCCATATATCCAAGTTATTATACTTTATATATTCTCAAAGAAGCTTGGATCATCATAATTTGGTCCGTACAGGTTAATAAGTCAAATCTGTTTACAACAACACATTTAAAGTCATTACTCTACCTTGAGGATCTGTTTGGACACTTTTAACATTTGGATAAAAATTATTGTAAATTAATATTATCATCCTTTTTGAGTTTTCTTTGTCCAATGGGAGAAGTATAAACTGGCTCTCATGAGGACCGCCACAGGAAAGGAAGACCCAGGGTTACCTCTGCTGCAGAGGATAAGTTCATTAGAGTTACCAGCCTCAAAAATTGCAGCCCAAATAAATGCTTTACAGAGTTCATGTAACAGACACATCTCAACATCTACTGTTCAGAGGAGACTGGGTGAATCAGACCTTCATGGTCGAATTGCTACAAAGAAACACAAGCAATGGACATTAGACCGGTGGAAATCTGTCCTTTGGTCTGATGAGTCCAAATTTGATATTTTTGTTTCCAACCACAGTGTCTTTGTGAGATGCAGAGTAGATGAACGGATGATCTCTGCATGTGTGGTCCATGAAGCATGGAGGAGGAGGTGTGGGAGTGCTTTGCTGGTGAAAATAGTGAAAATAGTAAAAATAAAGAAAACCCTTGAATTAGTAGGTATGTCCAAACTTTTTACCATGTGTGGGAGAGCGAGGGGAATGGGAGAGGGGAGGGGAGGAGAAGGAGGGAGGGAGGGAATGGGAGAGGAGAGGAGGTGTACTGTATGGGGAGTGTGAATGTGTAAAAGACTGAAGCACCAGCTAAACAAATAATAACCTAAGAAGCTCTGCTTGGTTCACTCATTACCTGTTGTTGTTGCAGAAGTTCTGGCAACTCATACAGTCAGACGGGTCAGTCTGGGGCAGGGCTGTGTACACACCTTCACCCTGGAACACACAGAGACAAGAGAGACAATGTTCTAACCGGTCTCAATATGGACCTGTCTGTCTGTCTGTCCGTCTGTCCGTCTGTCCGTCTGTCCGTCTGTCTGTCTGCCCGCCTGCCCGCCTGCCCGTCTGCCCGTCTGCCCGCCTGTCCGCCTGTCTGTCCGTCCGTCCGTCCGTCCGTCCGTCTGCATGCTAACTCACATTGTGGTGGTGGTGAGGGACAGAGTGCTCATACTCCATGGTGCTGTGTGGTAAGGAGGCATCGTGGCTGTGTGATGGGTACCCAGCAGACCCATTACGCAGCGCTAGGCCGTTAGGCAGCTTGTGGTGCAGGTGGTGGCAGCCCTGGGGTAGACCGCTGTGCCCGTAGCCCCCGTGGACCCCACCGTTGATCCGGCTGCTACCAGGCAGGGTGGGGTACTCTAGAACATGGCCGTTCATCTCCGCAGGCTGGTAGAGGTAGCCTGGGGGGTCGTACTCTGGAGGGAGGGAGGGAGGGAGGGAAGGAGGGAGAGAGAGAGAGAGAGAGAGAGAGAGAGAGAGAGAGAGAGAGAGAGAGAGAGAGAGAGAGAGAGAGAGAGAGAGAGAGAGGGAGGGAGGGAGAGAGGTGAGGGAGGGAGGGAGAGAGAGAGAGGTGAGGGAGGGAGAGAGAGAGGTGAGGGAGGGAGAGAGCAGACACAGACAAAGAGCGAATGAAAGGGAGAAGACGGTTAGAAAAAGTAAGCCCCGAGCCAACAGCTCCTACTAGCTGCCAGAAGCTGCCACCATCTTGGCCAGCCTGTGGTAATAATATTACTGACATATGGAGGAGTGGAACTAGCAGTGAATGACCACCAATAGTAATTTAATACATCAATGAGTTTAACCTCAATTTCACCCCTGGCCATATGGTTGTTGTCCTGCCAGTCTCTTGGGTTGCCAATGTTAATAAGACCATATGGAAACTGTGTGGTCAGTTACTCTGACATCTACAGGCACATCTCTGGGTTGGTGTGAACCTTGGAGATGTTCAACTATTGTTCAAAGGAAACTCTAACACACGGTGTTGTTTCTATTCCTCCGTCCTTACTGTCTGTCTGTCTGTCCTTACTGTCTGTCCTTACTGTCTGTCTGTCTGTCCTTACTGTCTGTCCTTACTGTCTGTCCTTACTGTCTGCCTGCCTGTCTGTCTGTCTGTCTGCCTGCCTGTCTGTCTGCCTGTCTGCCTGTCTGTCTGTCTGTCTGTCTGTCTGTCTGTCTGTCTGTCTGTCTGTCTGTCTGTCCTTACTGTCTGCCTGTCTGTCTGTCTCTCTGTCTGTCTCTCTGTCTGTCCTTACTGTCTGTCTGTCTGTCTGTCTGTCTGTCTGTCTGTCTGTCTGTCTGTCTGGGTACAGACAGTCTGGGTACAGGAGTTAGGGTATAGGTGTTAAGGTCTAGGGGTAGGGAACAGGGCTTAGGGTCGAGGGGTTAGGGTACAGGAGTTAGGGTACAGGGGTTAGGGTACAGGGGTTAGGGTCTAGGGAATAGGGTTTGGGGGTTAGGGTACAGGGGTTAGGGTACAGAGGTTAAGGTCTAGGGGTTAGGGTCTAGGGGTTAGGGTCTAGGGGTTAGGGTCTAGGGGTTAGGGTCTAGGAGTTAGGTTCTAGGGGTTAGGGTCTAGGGGTTAGGGTCTAGGAGTTAGGGTCTAGGGGTTAGGGTACAGGGGTTAGGGTCTAGGGGTTAGGGTCTAGGGGTTAGGGTCTAGGAGTTAGGGTCTAGGGGTTAGGGTACAGGGGTTAGGGTACAGGGGTTAGGGTCTAGGGGTTAGGGTCTAGGGGTTAGGGTCTAGGGGTTAGGGTACAGGGGTTAGGGTCTAGGGGTTAGGCATTGGGGTCTTGGGGTTAGGGTACAGAGGTTAGGGTCTAGGGGTTAGGGTACAGGGGTTAGGGTCTAGGGGTTAGGTTACAGGGGCTAGGGTACAGGGGTTAGGGTCTAGGGGTTAGGGTACAGGGGTTAGGGTCTAGGGGTTAGGGTCTAAGGGTTGGGGTCTAGGGGTTAGGGTCTAGGGGTTAGGGTACAGGGGTTAGGGTCTAGGGGTTAGGGTCTAGGGGTTAGGGTACAGTGGTTAGGGTCTAGGGGTTAGGGTCTAGGAGTTAGGGTTCTCACTGTGCATGGTATTCTGCTGACGGTTCCTCCACAGACACATGGTGATGAAGACGAGTAGGATGAAGACCATGACCCCTAGAACACAGCCCACGATCAGGTACAGCAGGCCCCCGGGCGGGGTGGGGGTGTCTGGGGGGTAGGGTCCCGGTGGGGTGATGGGGTGCTGGCTGGGGACCCCTGGTGGCTGCCGCGCTGTGTGGGGGGAAGAAGGCTTTAGTGTACTGATCCCCCTCTCTCTCTAGTAAACAGTGTGAAACACAGCAGTCTTCTCTCAACTAGTACTAGTAAACAGTGTGAAACCCAGCAGTCTTCTCTCAACTAGTACTAGTAAACAGTGTGAAACCCAGCAGTCTTCTCTCAACTAGTACTAGTAAACAGTGTGAAACCCAGCAGTCTTCTCTCAACTAGTACTAGTAAACAGTGTGAAACCCAGCAGTCTTCTCTCAACTAGTACTAGTATGTTTACCCAGCAGTCTTCTCTCAACTAGTACTAGTATGTTTACCCAGCAGTCTTCTCTCAACTAGTACTAGTATGTTTACCCAGCAGTCTTCTCTCAACTAGTACTAGTATGTTTACCCAGCAGTCTTCTCTCAACTAGTACTAGTATGTTTACCTAGCAGTCTTCTCTCAACTAGTACTAGTATGTTTACCCAGCAGTCTTCTCTCAACTAGTACTAGTATGTTTACCCAGCAGTCTTCTCTCAACTAGTACTAGTATGTTTACCCAGCAGTCTTCTCTCAACTAGTACTAGTATGTTTACCCAGCAGCACAGTTCTATATATTGTTACATTGTGTCCTATAAAACACATTGTGTGTGTGTGTGTGTGTGTGTGTGTGTGTGTGTGTGTGTGTGTGTGTGTGTGGGGGGGGGGGGGGGGGTCCAGTTCTACCTTTGGTCTCACAGATCATGACGTTGCTATATTCACTCTCTCCCCCATCGTTGAAACACTGCATCTTGATGTCATAGGATGTCTCTGGCTGGAGCTGACCTATCAGGTGCCACTGTTTCAGACCTGGGGGAGAAAGAAAGAGAGAGAGAAAGTGAGAGAGAGAGAGAGAGAGAGAGAGAGAGAGAGAGAGAGAGAGCGACAGAGAGACAGGGATAGAGAGAGAGACAGAGAGATAGAGAGAGAGAGAAAGTGAGAGAGACAGAGAGAGAGAGAGAGAGGGAGAGAGAGAGAGAGAGAGAGAGCGAGAGAGAGACAGAGAGACAAAGAGAGAGAGACAGAGAGAAAGAGAGAGAGAGAGAGAAAGTGAGATAGAGAGAGAGAGAAAGTGAGATAGAGAGCGAGAGCGAGAGAGAGAGAGAGGCAGAGAGGCAGAGAGAGAGAGAGAGAGAGAGAGGCAGAGAGAGAGAGAGAGAGAGAGAGAGAGAGAGAGAGAGAGAGAGAGAGACATAAATATGGGTGGTATTTACAATGGTGTCTTCTTCGCTGGTTACCCTTTTCTCGTGGCAACAGGTCACAAATCTTGCTGCTGTGATGGCACACTGTGGTATTTCACCCAATAGATATGGTAGTTTATCAAAATTGGGTTTGTTTTCAAATTCTTTGTGGGTCAGTGTAATCTGAGGGAAATATGTCTCTCTAATATGGTCATACATTGGGCAGGAGGTCAGGAAGTGCAGCTCAGTTTCCACCTCATTTTGTGGGCAGTGAGCACATAGCCTGTCTTCTCTTTGTATTACATTGTTCTTTACCCTTTAAGACAGTTAAGAACAAATTCTTATCTACAATGACGGCCTACCAAAAGGCAAATACCTCCTGAGGTGGACGGGGGTTTAAAAATACAAAATAAAAAACTATAGGACACAACACACATCATGACAAGAGAGACAATACTACACTACATAATGAGGGACAACACAACACTACATAATGAGGGACAACACTACACTACATAATGAGGGACAACACTACACTACATAATGAGGGACAACACTACACTACATAATGAGGGACAACACAACACTACATAATGAGGGACTACACTACATAATGAGGGACAACACTACACTACATAATGAGGGACAACACTACACTACATAATGAGGGACAACACTACACTACATAATGAGGGACAACACTACATAATGAGGGGCACCACTATACTACATAATGAGGGACAACACTACACTACATAATGAGGGACAACACTACATAATGAGGGGCACCACTATACAACATAATGAGGGACAACACAACACTACATAATGAGGGACAACACTACACTACATAATGAGGGACAACACTACATAATGAGGGACATCACAACACTACATAATGAGGGACAACACAACACTACATAATGAGAGACAACACTACACTACATAATGAGGGACAACACTACATAATGAGGGGCACCACTATACTACATAATGAGGGACAACACTACACTACATAATGAGGGACAACACTACACTACATAATGAGGGACAACACTACACTACATAATGAGGGACAACACTACATAATGAGGGGCACCACTATACTACATAATGAGGGACAACACAACACTACATAATGAGGGACACCACAACACTACATAATGAGAGACAACACTACACTACATAATGAGGGACAACACTACATAATGAGGGGCACCACTATACTACATAATGAGGGACAACACTACACTACATAATGAGGGACAACACTACACTACATAATGAGGGACAACACTACACTACATAATGAGGGACAACACTACACTACATAATGAGGGACAACACTACACTACATAATGAGGGACAACACTACACTACATAATGAGGGACAACACTACATAATGAGGGGCACCACTATACTACATAATGAGGGACAACACTACACTACATAATGAGGGACAACACTACATAATGAGGGGCACCACTATACTACATAATGAGGGACAACACAACACTACATAATGAGGGACAACACTACACTACATAATGAGGGACAACACTACATAATGAGGGACATCACAACACTACATAATGAGGGACAACACAACACTACATAATGAGAGACAACACTACACTACATAATGAGGGACAACACTACATAATGAGGGGCACCACTATACTACATAATGAGGGACAACACTACACTACATAATGAGGGACAACACTACACTACATAATGAGGGACAACACTACACTACATAATGAGGGACAACACTACATAATGAGGGGCACCACTATACTACATAATGAGGGACAACACAACACTACATAATGAGGGACACCACAACACTACATAATGAGGGACATCACAACACTACATAATGAGGGACACTACTACATCATGAGGGACAGCACTACATAATGAGGGACAACACTCCACTACATAATGAGGGACAACACTACACTACATAATGAGGGACAACACTACATAATGAGGGGCACCACTATACTACATAACGAGGGACAACACAACACTACATAATGAGGGACAACACTACACTACATAATGAGGGACAACACTACACTAAATAATGAGGGACAACACTACACTAAATAATGAGGGACAACACTACACTACATAATGAGGGACAACACTACACTACATAATGAGGGACAATACAACACTACATAATGACCAGAGAGACAACACTACACTACATAATGAGGGACAACACTACACTACATAATGAGGGACAACACTACACTACATAATGAGGGACAACACTACACTACATAATGAGGGACAACACTACATAATGAGGGACAATACAACACACATCATGACCAGAGAGACAACACTACACTACATAATGAGGGACAACACTACACTACATAATGAGGGACAACACTACATAATGAGGGGCACCACTATACTACATAATGAGGGACAACACAACACTACATAATGAGGGACACCACAACACTACATAATGAGGGACATCACAACACTACATAATGAGGGACAACACAACACTACATAATGAGGGACAACACTACATAATGAGGGACACCACAACACTACATAATGAGGGACATCACAACACTACATAATGAGGGTCAACACTACATCATGAGGGACATCACAACACTACATAATGAGGGACAACACAACACTACATAATGAGGGACATCACAACACTACATAATGAGGGACAACACTACATCATGAGGGACACCACAACACTACATAATGAGGGACAACACTACACTACATAATGAGGGACATCACGACACTACATAATGAGGGACAACACTACATAATGAGGGACACCACTACATCATGAGGGACAACACTACACTACATAATGAGGGACAACACTACATAATGAGGGACATCACTACACTACATAATGAGGGACAACACAACACTACATAATGAGGGACAACATTACATAATGAGGGACACCACTACATCATGAGGGACAACACAACACTACATAATGAGGGACAACACTACATAATGAGGGACACCACAACACTACATAATGAGGGACACCACAACACTACATAATGAGGGACAACACAACACTACATAATGAGGGACAACACTACATAATGAGGGACAACACAACACTACATAATGAGGGACAACACAACACTACATAATGAGGGACAACACTACACTACATAATGAGGGACAACACTACACTACATAATGAGGGACAACACTACACTACATAATGAGGGACAACACTACACTACATAATGAGGGACAACACTACACTACATAATGAGGGACAACACTACACTACATAATGAGGGACAACACTACATAATGAGGGACAATACAACACACATCATGACCAGAGAGACAACACTACACTACATAATGAGGGACAACACTACACTACATAATGAGGGACAACACTACATAATGAGGGGCACCACTATACTACATAATGAGGGACAACACAACACTACATAATGAGGGACACCACAACACTACATAATGAGGGACATCACAACACTACATAATGAGGGACAACACAACACTAAATAATGAGGGACAACACTACATAATGAGGGACACCACAACACTACATAATGAGGGACAATACAACACTACATAATGAGGGACAACACTACATCATGAGGGACATCACAACACTACATAATGAGGGACAACACAACACTACATAATGAGGGACATCACAACACTACATAATGAGGGACAACACTACATCATGAGGGACACCACAACACTACATAATGAGGGACAACACTACACTACATAATGAGGGACATCACAACACCACATAATGAGGGACAACACAACACTACATAATGAGGGACAACACAACACTACATAAATAGTTGCAAGATTGAATCCCTGAGCTGACAAGGTACAAATCTGTCGTTCTGCCCCTGAACAAGGCAGTTAACCCACTGTTCCCCGGTAGGCCGTCATTGAACTGACTTGCTTAGTTAAGTTAGTTAACACAAGGTGTGACTGAGCTTGTAAAATGTTTTTTTATTTGATTTGATTTATTTCACCTTTATTTAACCAGGTAGACCAGATCACCTTTATTTAACCAGGTAGACCAGATCACCTTTATTTAACCAGGTAGACCAGATCACCTTTATTTAACCAGGTAGGCCAGATCACCTTTATTTAACCAGGTAGGCCAGATCACCTTTATTTAACCAGGTAGGCCAGATCACCTTTATTTAACCAGGTAGGCCAGATCACCTTTATTTAACCAGGTAGACCAGATCACCTTTATTTAACCAGGTAGACCAGATCACCTTTATTTAACCAGGTAGACCAGATCACCTTTATTTAACCAGGTAGGGCAGATCACCTTTATTTAACCAGGTAGACCAGATCACCTTTATTTAACCAGGTAGACCAGATCACCTTTATTTAACCAGGTAGACCAGATCACCGTTATTTAACCAGGTAGACCAGATCACCGTTATTTAACCAGGTAGGCCAGATCACCGTTATTTAACCAGGTAGACCAGATCACCTTTATTTAACCAGGTAGGGCAGATCACCTTTATTTAACCAGGTAGACCAGATCACCGTTATTTAACCAGGTAGACCAGATCACCTTTATTTAACCAGGTAGACCAGATCACCTTTATTAAACCAGGTAGACCAGATCACCTTTATTTAACCAGGTAGGGCAGATCACCTTTATTTAACCAGGTAGGCCAGATCACCGTTATTTAACCAGGTAGACCAGATCACCGTTATTTAACCAGGTAGACCAGATCACCTTTATTTAACCAGGTAGACCAGATCACCTTTATTTAACCAGGTAGACCAGATCACCTTTATTTAACCAGGTAGGGCAGATCACCTTTATTTAACCAGGTAGACCAGATCACCTTTATTTAACCAGGTAGGGCAGATCACCTTTATTTAACCAGGTAGACCAGATCACCTTTATTTAACCAGGTAGGGCAGATCACCTTTATTTAACCAGGTAGGGCAGATCACCTTTATTTAACCAGGTAGACCAGATCACCTTTATTTAACCAGGTAGGGCAGATCACCTTTATTTAACCAGGTAGACCAGATCACCTTTATTTAACCAGGTAGACCAGATCACCTTTATTTAACCAGGTAGGGCAGATCACCGTTATTTAACCAGGTAGACCAGATCACCTTTATTTAACCAGGTAGACCAGATCACCTCTATTTAACCAGGTAGACCAGATCACCTTTATTTAACCAGGTAGACCAGATCACCGTTATTTAACCAGGTAGGCCAGATCACCTTTATTTAACCAGGTAGACCAGATCACCTTTATTTAACCAGGTAGACCAGATCACCTTTATTTAACCAGGTAGACCAGATCACCTTTATTTAACCAGGTAGTCCAGATCACCTTTATTTAACCAGGTAGGCCAGATCACCTTTATTTAACCAGGTTAAGACCAGGTTAGTTAAGAACAACTTCTCATTAACAACTGTGACCTGGCCAAGATAAAGTAAAGCAGTGTGACACAAACAACAACACAGAGTTACACATGGAATAAACAAACATACAGTCAATAATACAGTAAAACAAAAGAAAACAAAGTCTATATACAGTGATTGCAAAATAGATCAAATAAGGGAGTTAAGGCAATAAATAGGCCATGGTGGCGAAGTAATTACAATATGGCAATTAAACACTGCCTGTCTTCTCTTTGAGAGCCAGGTCTGCCTACGGCGGCCTTTCTCAATAACAAGGCTATGCTCACCGAGTCTGTACACAGTCAAAGCCTTCATTTTGGGATGTCACAGTAGGTCAGGTATTCTGCCACTGTGTTACTCTCTGTTCAGGGCTTTCTCTCTCAGTAGTCCCATGAGGAAGCAGACAGTTGCTTCACTCCAGACAACCTCCTTATATGACAGCCGACTGTTAGTTCTGGCCCTGCTCCAGCATTACCCCCCTCCATCCCCATCCCCACCCTAGTGCCCTGTAATCAGAGAAGGAACAACTGTCTGTTCCAGGGAAATGCTACGTTGCATTTCTCATTTCTAGTAACTGAGGCCTACAACTGAATGCTGAGAATGTGTAGTGCTAGACTACAGGATTACTAAAACTAGCTGTGTGTACAAGTGCAGTATATGAAGCTAATCCTGTGTAATGGAAGTCTTCTGACTAGCTTGGAGAGACAGTACCGTATCGAAGAGCCCTTACTGCTGCTACACCAAACTGGAAGTCTTCTGACTAGCTTGGAGAGACAGTACAGTATCGAAGAGCCCTTACTGCTGCTACACCAAACTGGAAGTCTTCTGACTAGCTTGGAGAGACAGTACCGTGCCGTATCGAAGAGCCCTCACTGCTGCTACACCAAACTAGAAGTCTTCTGACTAGCTTGGAGAGACAGTACCGTGCCGTATCGAAGAGCCCTCACTGCTGCTACACCAAACTGGAAGTCTTCCGACTAGCTTGGAGAGACAGTACAGTATCGAAGAGCCCTTACTGCTGCTACACCAAACTGGAAGTCTTCTGACTAGCTTGGAAAGACAGTACCGTGCAGTATCGAAGAGCCCTCACTGCTGCTCCACCAAACTAGAAGTCTTCTGACTAGCTTGGAAAGACAGTACCGTGCAGTATCGAAGAGCCCTCACTGCTGCTCCACCAAACTAGAAGTCTTCTGACTAGCTTGGAGAGACAGTACCGTGCCGTATCGAAGAGCCCTCACTGCTGCTACACCAAACTAGAAGTCTTCTGACTAGCTTGGAGAGACAGTACCGTGCCGTATCGAAGAGCCCTCACTGCTGCTCGATCATCCTATTTTTCCAACTTAATTGAGGAGAATAATAACAATCCAAAATGTATTTTTGATACCGTCGCAAAGCTAACTAAAAAGCAGCATTCCCCAAGTGAGGATGGCTTTCACTTCAGCAGTGATAAATTCATGAACTTCTTTGAGGAAAAGATCATGATTATTAGAAAGCAAATGACAGACTCCTCTTTAAATCTGCGTATTTCTCCAAAACTCAGTTGTCCTGAGTCTGCACAACTCTGCCAGGACCAAGGATCAAGAGAGACACTCAAGTGTTTTAATACTATATCTCTTCTATATCTCAATGATGAAAATAATCATGGCCTCTAAACCTTCAAGCTGCATACTGGACCCCATTCCAACTAAACTACTGAAAGAGCTGCTTCCTGTGCTTGGCCCTCCTATGTTGAACATAATAAACGGCTCTCTATCCTCCTGATGTGTACCAAACTCACTAAAAGTGACATAATAAAGCCTCTTGAAAAAGCCAGACCTTGACCCAGAAAATATAAAAAGCTATCGGCCTTTATCAAACCTCCCATTCCTCTCTAAAATGTTTTTGAAAAAGCTGTTGAAGGACCTCGGCGTTACTCTGGACCCTGATCTCTCGTTTGACGAACATATCAAGACTGTTTCAAGGACAGCTTTTTTCCATCTACGTAACATTGCAAAAATCTGAAACTTTCTGTCCAAAAATGATGCAGAAAAATGAATCCATGCTTTTGTTACTTCTAGGTTAGACTACTGCAATGCTCTACTTTCCGGCTACCCGGATAAAGCACTAAATAAACTTCAGTTAGTGCTAAATACGGCTGCTAGAATCCTGACTAGAACCAAAAAATGTGATCGTATTACTCCAGTGCTAGCCTCCCTACACTGGCTTCCTGTCAAAGCAAGGGCTGATTTCAAGGTTTTACTGCTAACCTACAAAGCATTACATGGGCTTGCTCCTACCTATCTCTCTGATTTGGTCCTGCCGTACATACCTACACGTACGCTACGGTCACAAGACGCAGGCCTCCTAATTGTCCCTAGAATTTCTAAGCAAACAGCTGGAGGCAGGGCTTTCTCCTATAGAGCTCCATTTTTATGGAACGGTCTACCTACCCATGTGAGAGACGCAAACTCGGTCTCAACCTTTAAGTCTTTACTGAAGACTCATCTCTTCAGTGGGTCATATGATTGAGTGTAGTCTGGCCCAGGAGTGGGAAGGTGAACGGAAAGGCTCTGGAGCAACGAACCGCCCTTTCTGTCTCTGCCTGGCCGGTTCCCCTCTTTCCACTGGGATTCTCTGCCTCTAACCCTATTACAGGGGCTGAGTCACTGGCTTACTGGTGCTCTCTCATGCCGTCCCAAGGAGGGGTGCGTCACCTGAGTGGGTTGAGTCACTGACGTGATCATTCTGTCTGGGTTGGCACCCCCCCCTTGGGTTCATGCTGTGGCGGAGATCTTCGTGGGCTATATTCGGCCTTGTCTCAGGGTAGTAAGTTGGTGGTTGAAGATATCCCTCTAGTGGTGTGGGGGATGTGCTTTGGCAAAGTGGGTGGGGTTATATCCTGCCTGGTTGGCCTTATCCGGGGGTATCATCAGACGGGGCCACAGTGTCTCCCGACCCCTCCTGTCTCAGCCTCCAGTAATGATGCTGCAATAGGGTCAGTCGGTTACATCTGGAGTATTTCTCCTGTCTTAGCCGGTGCCCTGTGTGAATTTAAGTATGTCTCTCTAATTCTCTCTCTCTACATCACTCTCTTTCTCTTCTCTCGGAGGACCTGAGCCCTAGGACCATGCCTCAGGACTACCTGGCCTGATGACTCCTTGCTGTCTCCAGTCCACCTGGTCGTGCTGCTGCTCCAGTTTCAACTGTTCTGCCTGCGGCTATGGAACCCTGACCTGTTTACCGGACGTGCTACCTGTCCCAGACCGGCTGTTTTCAACTGTGTAATACCTGAGTACATTGTTATAGAAGCTAACCCTGTGTAATACCTGAGTACACGGTTACTAAGGTTAACTAGTATATATACATATACACACACACCTTGTCCCGCCCCCTCTCCTCCCCCCTCTCTTCCTCCCTCGTCTCATGCTCTCCTTCCCTCCCTTCCTCCCCGTCCCCCCTTTACCTCTCCTCCCTCCCTCCCACCCTCTCTCTCGTACTCAGATTTCAGTTCAGGGCCATTAGCACTCAGACATTTATTAAAAAACACATTACACAGAAACACACAGACACAGACAGACACACATACACACACAGTAAACTGACCTTCAACCACGTCCCGTTTGTAATCACTGTCATTGTCACTATCAGTAGGTCTGTAGTAGATGTAGAATCCTTGGATGGGTGTGTTGTTGTTGCTAGAAGGGGTGTACTGGAGGAACCACACAGAATCAGAGTTAGATCACAGCATCTCAGCATACATAACAACTGCCTGGTTGACAATGTAAACATTGAAGAGTAAAGACTCCTCTAGAAAAGGAAAGGGTGATCCCTCACACTAAGCGACCCGTTCATCAATATGACTGTTCTAATAGTTCTAATCGTCTTCTCAGAACACAACAGAGTTCTAATTGTCTTCTCAGAACACGAAGGAGCTCTATTCGTCTTCTCAGAACACAACAGAGTTCTAATCGTCTTCTCAGAACACAAAGGAGCTCTATTCGTCTTCTCAGAACACAACAGAGTTCTAATCGTCTTCTCAGACCACAAAGGAGCTCTATTCGTCTTCTCAGAACGCATCAGAGTTCTAATCGTCCTCTCAGAACACAACAGAGTTCTATTCGTCCTCTCTCCTCTCTCAGCCCCATGCAACATCAAACACACACACACACACACACACACACACACACACACACACACACACACACACACACACACACACACACACACACACACACACACACACACACACACACACACACACACACACACTGGGTGGTGGTATGCAGTACTGACTGTCCAGCGTAGCATGATCTGAGTGTCGCTGACGGCGTCTGTAGAGGAGATGTGCGGTCCGGCCACCGGGCGGTCTGAGAAGCGTGGGCTCGCTGCTGACACCTGGTACGGCCTAGAGGTGGCGCTGTGAGGACTGTCCCCATTCTGGTTCATAGCTAGAACACGGAATTTATAGGTGGAGCCTGCAGACAGAGGAGCACATGGAAGGAATGTAATAACATGGGGAGTACCCTAACCCTAACCCCTAACCCTTAACCCTATCCCCTAACCCGAACCCCTAACCCTAACCCTTAACCCTATCCCCTAACCCCTAACCCTAACCCCTAACACTAACCCCTAACCCTATCCCCTAACCCCTAACCCTAACCCCTAACCCTAACCCCTAACCCTTAACCCTAACCCTAACCCTAACCCTAACCCATATCCCTAACCCCTAACCCTATCCCTTAACCCTATCCCCTCACCCTATCCCCTAACCCCTAACTCAAACCCTAACCCCTAACCATATCCCTAACCCCTAACCCCAACCCCTAACCCTAACCCTAACCCGTAACCCCTATCCCTAACCCCTAACCATAACCCCTAACCCTAACCCCTAACCCCTAACCCTAACCCAAACCCTAACCCTAACCACAACCCCTATCCCACACACTCTTAGAAATAAGGGTACGGTATTGTTCCCAAATATCAAAATACACATAATGTACCTTCACAGGTACACATAATGATGTCACATGGTACACATAATGATGTCACATGGTACACATAATGATGTCACATGGTAGACATAATGATGTCACATGGTACCTTTTCGGGTACAAGAGCAGATAAATAATGGTGCATTTTTTTGGACTCCATGCTTGAATATAAAGGTACAATGAATCATCACACTCTCACTCTAAAAAAAAGGGTCCACAATTTGAAGGTACATTTCTGTTTCCCAGGGTATAAACCTTCTGTTTCCCAGGGTACAAACCTTCTGTTTCCCAGGGTATAAACCTTCTGTTTCCCAGGGTATAAACCTTCTGTTTCCCAGGGTACAAACCTTCTGCTTCCCAGGGTATAAACCTTCTGTTTCCCAGAGTATAAACCTTCTGTTTCCCAGGGTATAAACCTTCTGTTTCCCAGGGTATAAACCTTCTGTTTCCCAGGGTATAAACCATCTGCTTCCCAGGTTACAAACCTTCTGTTTCCCAGGGTATAAACCATCTGCTTCCCAGGTTACAAACCTTCTGTTTCCCAGGGTACAAACCTTCTGTTTCTCAGGGTACAAACCTTCTGTTTCCCAGGGTATAAACCTTCTGTTTCCCAGGTTACAAACCATCTGCTTCCCAGGTTACAAACCTTCTGTTTCCCAGGGTACAAACCTTCTGTTTCTCCGGGTACAAACCTTCTGTTTCCCAGGTTATAAACCTTCTGTTTTTCAGGGTACAAACCTTCTGTTTCCCAGGTTATAAACCTTCTGTTTCTCAGGTTATAAACCTTCTGTTTCCCAGGGTACAAACCGTCTGTTTCTCAGGGTACAAACCTTCTGTTTCTCAGGGTATAAACCTTCTGTTTCTCAGGGTACAAACCTTCTGTTTCCCAGGGTATAAACCTTCTGTTTCCCAGGTTATAAACCTTCTGTTTCTCAGGGTATAAACCTTCTGTTTCTCAGGGTATAAACCTTCTGTTTCTCAGGGTACAAACCTTCTGTTTCCCAGGGTATAAACCTTCTGTTTCCCAGGTTATAACCCTTCTGTTTCCCAGGGTATAAACCTTCTGTTTCCCAGGGTATAAACCTTCTGTTTCCCAGGGTATAAACCCTCTGTTTCCCAGGGTATACACCTTCTGTTTCCCAGGGTTCAAACCTTCTGTTTCCCAGGGTATACACCTTCTGTTTCCCAGGGTATAAACCTTCTGTTTCCCAGGTTACAAACCTCCTGTTTCCCAGGGTATAACCCTTCTGTTTCCCAGGGTATAAACCTTCTGTTTCTCAGGGTATAAACCTTTTGTTTCCCAGGGTATACACCTTCTGTTTCCCAGGGTATAACCCTTCTGTTTCCCAGGGTATACACCTTCTGTTTTCCAGGGTATAACCCTTCTGTTTCCCAGGGTACAAACCTTCTGTTTCCCAGGGTACAAACCTTCTGTTTCCCAGGGTACAAACCTTCTGTTTCCCAGGGTATAAACCTTCTGTTTCCCAGGGTATAAACCTTCTGTTTCCCAGGGTATACACCTTCTGTTTCCCAGGGTATAAACCTTATGTTTCCCAGGGTACAAACCTTCTGCTTCCCAGGTTATAAACCTTCTGCTTCCCAGGTTACAAACCTTCTGTTTCCCAGAGTCTTTCAGATAGTTATTTTTGGCCACCTGTGATTGTTGTACCAGTTGAAGTGGTGTATGGTAGAGGTACATTGAATGTGGTGGATCTATATGAAGGTAAAAAGCTTTTGTACCTGCGATACTATCTGAGGTGTGAACCTCACAGGAGGCTGGCGGCACCTTAAATGGGGAGGACGGGCTTGTGGAATCAGTAGAATTATATCTAATACAGCACATTAAACATCAAACACGTCACATGTGGTTGATGCTTTTTCTCCGTCCCCAGGGCATTACTCTGAGCCGTCCTCCCCTCAGCAGCCTCCTGTGACCTATAACTAAAAGTAGAAAGGAGGGCCTCACCACTCCAGTGACAAGCAGCTGTCGTCCTTTAGGAACAAACCTCAAGCTTTAAATTCTGAGACGGAGCTGGTCTGACTCAGGAAGTCTGTGTGTCTCACCATGTTCCAGACTGCGTACTTCCACAGACAGTTTGAGAGGAGAGATGTTGTCGGCGGCAACGACCCACTCGGCGCTGCGGCCCTGGCGACGATACTCCACGCGGAACGCTGTGATTGGAGAGCCCCCGTTAGCCCGCGGGATCCACGTGACGTAAACAGAACTCTCCGTCGCCATGGAGATGGTGGGCCTATCAGGGGCCTCGGGAACTGGAACCAGGAAGAGAAAATAAATCAGCCAACCAATCAGAGCCTGAGAAATACTATACCTCCACTCAATCAAACTCCAACTGAAATGACGGGAAACTGAAAACATTACATTCATCTACTGAAAAGACAGAACAGGAGGAAGGACATGCTATAGAGGAATGTGGTACTTACTGCCTGGGCTCTGAGCCACAGAGACAGAGAGTGAGAGTGAGAGTGAGAGAGAGAGTGAGTGAGAGAGAGAGAGAGAGAGAGAGTGAGTGAGAGAGAGAGAGAGAGAGAGAGAGAGAGACAGAGAGAGAGACAGACAGAGAGAGAGAGAGACAGACAGAGAGAGAGAGCGAGAGAGAGAGGGAGTAAGTGAGAGAGAGACAGACAGACATACAGAGAGAGAGAGAGAGAGACACAGACAGAGAGAGAGAGAGAGAGAAGGGGGGGTGAGAGAGAGTGATGCAGAGAGAGAGAGAGAGAGGGGGGGAAGAGAGAGAGAGAGAGAGAGAGAGAGAGAGCGAGAGAGCGAGAGAGACAGACAGACAGACAGACAGACAGACAGACAGACAGACAGACAGACAGACAGACAGACAGAGAGAGAGAGAGAGAGAGAGAGAGAGAGAGAGAGAGAGAGAGAGAGAGAGAACCTGGGTCTATGTTCACAAACACAAACCGACCCCACAGACACATTGGAAAGAATTAACAAAAAAACAGAGCAAACTAGAATGCTATTTGGCCCTACACAGAGAGTACACAGCGGCAGAATACCTGTCCACTGCGACTTACCCAAACCTAAGGAAAACTTTGACTATGTACAGACTCAGTGAGCATAGCCTTGCTATTGAGAAAGGTCGGCGTAGGCACACTTCCCACAAAATGAGGTGGAAACTGAGCTGCACTTCCTAACCTCCTGTCCAATGTATGACCATATTAGAGATACATATTTCCCTCAGATTACACAGATCCACAAAGAATTAGAACACAAACGCAATTTTGATAAACTCCCATATCTACTGGGTGAAATACCACAGTGTGACATCACAGCAGCAAGATTTGTGACCTGTTGCCACGAGAAAAGGGCAACCAGTGAAGAACAAACACCATTGTAAATACAACCCATATTTATGTTTATTTATTATTTATTTATTTATTTTCCCTTTTGTACTTTAACCATTTGTGCATCGTTACAACACTGTATATATATATAACATGACATTTGTATATATAAATAGACATAACATGACATTTGTATATATAAATATATAACATGACATTTGTATATATAAATATATAACATGACATTTGTATATAACACGACATTTGTATATATAAATATAATGTCTTTATTGTTTTGGAACTTCTGTGAGTATAATGTTAATTATTCTTTTTTTTAATTTTACCCCTTTTTCTCCCCAATTTCGTGGTTTACAATTGTTGTAGTAGCTACTATCTTGTCTCATCGCTACAACGTACGGGCTCGGGAGAGACGAAGGTTGAAAGTCATGCGTCCTCCGATACACAACCCAACCAAGCCGCACTGCTTCTTAACACAGCACGCACCAATGTGTCTGAGGCTACACCGTGCACCTGGCCACCTTGGTTAGCGCACACTGCGCCCAGCCCACCACAGGAGTCGCTGGTGCGCGATGAGACAAGGACACCCCTACCGACCAAGCCCTCCCTAACCCGGGCGACGCTAGCGCAATTGTGCGTCGCCCCACGGACCTCCCGGTCGCGGCCGGTTACGACAGAGCCTGGGCACGAACCCAGGGACTCTGATGGCACAGCTGGTACAGCGCCCTTAACCACTGCGCCACCCGGGAGGCCTTAATGTTAATTTTTAATTATCCATTTGTATGTTTTAATTTGAATTGTTTATTTCACTTTTATTTATTATCTCTCTTCACTTGCCAATAAAGCCATTTGAATTGAGTTGAATTGACTTTAGAGAGATACTGGGTTAGCGAGAAGACAAATGAGCAGAAAGCAGAAAAGCTACTTAGGACCGCAACTAAACACACACACACACACACACACACACACACACACACACACACACACACACACACACACACATTCAGACCACACACATGCACGCACACACGCATGCACACACACATACACACACACACACACACATACACACACACACATTCAGACACACACACGCACACGCACACGCGCGCGCACACACACACACACACACACATCTCATGGAAGGGACATAGGTCATGGTCAACACACAGTCTACTCATAACACTGTACCGTCGGCCAGGAGTTTTCCATGGTCAGGACACAACTCCTGGCCTCAGGAGAGCACAGATTGATTTGACAGGATAAAGTTGGTTGAAGGTTGTCTACCTCTGTCGTTGTGTGTGTGTGTGTGTGTGTGTGTGTGTGTGTGTGTGTGTGT
This sequence comes from Oncorhynchus clarkii lewisi, assembly GCF_045791955.1. Classification (NCBI taxonomy): domain Eukaryota; kingdom Metazoa; phylum Chordata; class Actinopteri; order Salmoniformes; family Salmonidae; genus Oncorhynchus; species Oncorhynchus clarkii. The sequence goes on from NC_092170.1 coordinate 44,534,993, forward strand.
GTGTGTGTGTGTGTGTGTGTGTGTGTGTGTGTGTGTGTGTGTGTGTGGTGTGTGTGTGTGTGTGTGTGTGTGTGTGTGTCTGAATGTGTGTGTGTGTGTCTGAATGTGTGTGTGTGTGTGTTGCCTTACCTCTTTCGTGGATGACCACTCCAAAGTGTGTATTAGAAGTCTTGTCCTCTGGGGCTTTAGCAGGGACAGAGACCACCGGAGGCTTGGATGGGTTCTTACTGACAGCTGGGCTCTTCTCTGGAAACAGACAGAGAGACAGAGAGGAAACAGACAGAGAGGAAACAGACACAGAGGAAACAGACAGAGAGACAGAGAGGAAACAGACAGAGAGACCGAGAGGAAACAGGCAGAGAGGAAACAGACAGAGAGACAGAGAGGAAACAGACAGAGAGGAAACAGACAGATAGGAAACAGACAGAGAGACAGAGAGGAAACAGACAGAGACAGGGAGGAAACAGACAGAGAGGAAATAGACAGAGAGACATAGAGGAAACAGACAGAGATACATAGAGGAAACAGACCGAGAGGAAACAGACAGAGAGGAAACAGAGAGAGATACAGAGATGAAACAGACAGAGAGGAAACGGACAGAGAGTAAACAGACAGAGAGACAGAGAGGAAACAGGCAGAGAGGAAACAGACAGATAGGAAACAGACAGAGAGACAGAGAGGAAACAGACAGAGACAGGGAGGAAACAGACATAGAGGAAATAGACAGAGAGACATAGAGGAAACAGACAGAGATACATAGAGGAAACAGACCGAGAGGAAACAGACAGAGAGGAAACAGACAGAGAGGAAACAGACAGAGAGACAGAGAGGAAACAGACAGAGAGGAAACAGAGAGAGAGACAGAGAGGAAACAGACAGAGAGGAAACGGACAGAGAGACAGAGAGGAAACAGACAGAGAGGAAACAGACAGATAGGAAACAGACAGAGAGACAGAGAGGAAACAGACAGAGACAGGGAGGAAACAGACATAGAGGAAATAGACAGAGAGACATAGAGGAAACAGACAGAGATACATAGAGGAAACAGACCGAGAGGAAACAGACAGAGAGGAAACAGACAGAGAGGAAACAGACAGAGAGACAGAGAGGAAACAGACAGAGAGGAAACAGAGAGAGAGACAGAGAGGAAACAGACAGAGAGGAAACGGAGAGAGAGACAGAGAGGAAACAGACAGAGAGGAAACAGACAGAGAGGAAACAGACAGAAAGACAGAGAGGAAACAGACAGAGAGGAAACAGACAGAGAGACAGAGAGGAAACAGACAGAGACAGAGAGGAAACGGACAGAGATGAAACAGACAGAGAGGAAACAGGCAGAGACAGAGAGGAAATGGACAGAAATGAAACAGACAGATAGGAAACAGACAGAGAGGAAACAGACAGACAGACAGACAGGGAGGAAACAGACAGAGAGGAAACAGACAGAGAGAAAACAGGCAGAGAGGAAACAGACAGAGACAGAGAGGAAATGGACAGAGAGGAAACAGACAGAGAGAAAACAGACAGAGAGGAAACATACAGAGACATAGAGGAAACAGACAGAGATACAGAGAGGAAACAGACAGAGAGACAGAGAGGAAACAGACAGAGACAGGGAGGAAACAGACATAGAGGAAACAGACAGAGAGACAGAGGAAACAGACAGAGAGACACAGAGAAAAGTGACAGACAGACACAGAGGAAACAGACAGAGACATAGAGGAAACAGACAGAGACAGGGAGGAAACAGACAGAGACAGGGAGGAAACCGACATAGAGGAAACAGACAGAGACAGGGAGGAAACAGACATAGAGGAAACAGACGGAGAGACATAGGAAACAGACAGAGATACAGAGGAAACAGACAGACACAGAGGAAACAGACAGACACAATTAGCTAAAACACTTGGGTTATGAGTTTGGAATCATGGTCAACTGGTAGAAACACAGGAAACTTCACCTCAGATCCTTACTGTGTTGTACTGTACTGTGTTGTACTGTACTGTACTGTGTTGTACTGTACTGTGTTGTACTGTACTGTGTTGTACTGTACTGTACTGTGTTGTACTGTACTGTTTTGTACTGTACTGTGTTGTACTGTACTGTGTTGTACTGTACTGTACTGTGTTGTACTGTACTGTGTTGTACTGTGTTGTACTGTACTGTGTTGTACTGTACTGTGTTGTACTGTACTGTACTGTGTTGTACTGTACTGTTTTGTACTGTACTGTGTTGTACTGTACTGTGTTGTACTGTACTGTACTGTGTTGTACTGTACTGTGTTGTACTGTGTTGTCCTGTACTGTGTTGTACTGTACTGTGTTGTACTGTGTTGTACTGTACTGTGTTGTACTGTACTGTGTTGTACTGTACTGTACTGTGTTGTACTGTACTGTTTTGTACTGTACTGTGTTGTACTGTACTGTGTTGTACTGTACTGTACTGTGTTGTACTGTACTGTACTGTGTTGTACTGTACTGTGTTGTACTGTACTGTGTTGTACTGTACTGTACTGTGTTGTACTGTACTGTTTTGTACTGTACTGTGTTGTACTGTACTGTGTTGTACTGTACTGTACTGTGTTGTACTGTACTGTGTTGTACTGTGTTGTCCTGTACTGTGTTGTACTGTACTGTACTGTGTTGTACTGTACTGTGTTGTACTGTACTGTGTTGTACTGTACTGTACTGTGTTGTACTGTGTTGTACTGTATTGTCCTGTACTGTGGTGTACTGTACTGTACTGTGTTGTACTGTACTGTGTTATACTGTACTGTGTTGTACTGTATTGTACTGTGTTGTACTGTGTTGTACTGTACTGTGTTGTACTGTGTTGTACTGTACTGTACTGTGTTGTACTGCACTGTGTTGTACTGTACTGTGCTGTACTGTACTGTGTTGTACTGTACTGTGTTGTACTGTACTGTGCTGTACTGTACTGTGTTGTACTGTGTTGTACTGTACTGTGTTGTACTGTACTGTGTTGTACTGTACTGTGTTGTACTGTGTTGTACTGTACTGTGTTGTACTGTACTGTACTGTGTTGTACTGTACTGTGTTGTACTGTACTGTACTGTGTTGTACTGTACTGTGTTGTACTGTACTGTGCTGTACAGTACTGTGTTGTACTGTACTGTGTTGTATTGTACTGTACTGTGTTGTGTTTACTGTACTGTACTGTGTTGTACTGTACTGTACTGTGTTGTACTGTGTTGTACTGTACTGTGTTGTACTGTACTGTACTGTACTGTACTGTGTTGTACTGTACAGTGTTGTACTGTACTGTGTTGTACTGTACTGTGTTGTACTGACCTTTGCCTGTTCGGAAGGTGAGCATGGCTGGTTGTCCCTCTCCTGCGACGCTGCGAGCCACCATCAGAACCTCGTACAGACTGGACGACTCCAACTCAGACAGACGGAGGGTCTTTTCACTGCCGGGCACACGAACCGTATGCCAGCTACCCACCACCCACGTCACATCATCAACCTACCACAACACAAAGAGAGAGAGAGAAAGAGAGAGAGAGAGAGAGAGAGAGAGAGAGAGAGAGATTCACAATCAGTCCACTGTCACCCCTGTCAGACCACAGCAACATCACAGTCTACCTGAACAGAGCAATTCTCAATCATGAGGCATCAAAGCCAAAATAACTGAATAATATTAAGAAACGCTACAGAGAGAGTAGCGTAGAAACCTACAGATACCCACTAATTATCAAAATCCAGAAAAGAGACGTTAAATTCTACAACCACCTAAAAGGAAGCGATTCCCAAACCTTCCATAACAAAGCCATCACCTACAGAGAGAGGAACCTGGAGAAGAGTCCCCTAAGCAAGCTGGTCCTGGGGCTCTGTTCACAAACACAAACACACCCTACAGAGCCCCAGGATAGAAACACAATTAGACCCAACCACATCATGAGAAAACCAAAGATAATTACTTTACACATTGGAAAGAATATACAGAAAAACAGAGCAAACTAGAATGCTATTTGGCCCTAAACAGAGAGTACACAGTGGCAGAATACCTGACAAGCTTTGTCTAGTCGTGGCCAAACGTTTTGAGAATGACACAAATATAAATTTTCACAAAGTCTGCTGCCTCAGTTTGTATGATGGCATTTTGCATAAACTCAAGAATGTTATGAAGAGTGATCAAATGAATCGCAATTAATTACAAAGTCCCTCTTTGCCATGCAAATGAACTGAACCCCCAAAAAACATATCAACTGCATTTCAGCCCTGCCACAAAAGGACCAGCTGACATCATGTCAGTGATTCTCTCGTTAACACAGGTGTGAGTGTTGACGAGGACAAGGCTGGAGATCACTCTGTCATGCTGATTGAGTTTGAATAACAGACTGGAAGCTTCAAAATGTGGGTGGTGCTTGAATCATTGTTCTTCCTCTGTCAATCATGGTTACATGCAAGGACACACGTGCCGTCATCATTTCATTGCACGAAAAGGGCTTCACAGGCAAGAATATTGCTGCCAGCAAGATTGCACCTAAATCAACCATTTATCGGATCATCAAGAACTTCAAGGAGAGCGGTTCAATTGTTGTTACAACAATTGAACCGCTCTCCTTGAAGTTCTTGAAGGCTTCAGGGCACCCAAGAAAGTCCAGCAAGCGCCAGGACCGTCTCCTAAAGTTGATTCAGCTGCGGGATCGGAGCACCACCAGTACAGAGCTTGCTCAGGAATGGCAGCAGGCAGGTGTGAGTGCATTTGCACGCACAGTGAGGCAAAGACTTTTGGAGGATGGCCTGGTGTCAAGAAGGGCAGCAAAGAAGCCACTTCTCTCCAGGAAAAACATCAGGGACAGACTGATATTCTGCAAAAGGTACAGGGATTGGACTGCTGAGGACTGGGGTAAAGTCATTTTCTCTGAGGAATCCCTTTTCCAATTGTTTGGGGCTTCCGGAAAAAAACTTTTCCGGAGAAGACAAGGTGAGCGCTACCATCAGTCCTGTGTCATGCCAACCGTAAAGCATCCCGAGACCATCCTGTGTGGGGTTGCTTCTCAGCCAAGGGAGTGGGCTCACTCACAATTTTGCCTAACACAGCCATGAATAAAAAATGGTACCAACACATCATCTGAGCAACTTCCATCCGTCCAGGAACAGTTTGGTGATGAACAATGCCTTTTCCAGCATGATGGAGCATCTTGCCATAAGGCAAAAGTGACAACAAATTAGCTCGGGGAACAAAACATTGATATTTTGGGTCCATGGCCAGGAAACTCCCCAGACCTTAATCCCATTGAGAACTTGTGGTCAATCCTCAAGAGGCGGGTGGACAAACCACACCCCACAAATTCTGACAAACTCCAAGCATTGATTATGCAAGAATGGTCTGCCATCAGTCAGGATGTGGCCCAGAAGTTAATTGACAGCATGCCAGGGCGGATTGCAGAGGTCTTGAAAAAGAAGGATCAACACTGCAAATATTGACTCTTTGCATCAACTTAATGTAATTGTCAATAAAAGCCGCTGACAAAAATATCTGAAGACACTGAAGCAGCAAACTTTGTGGAAATTAATATTTGTGTCAGTCTCAAAACTTTTGGCCACGACTGTATGAATAGACTCATAGCCTTGCCATTGAGAAAGGCTGCAGTCGGCTATATACAGGGGTAAATGTGTGGGGGTACAGGTTAGTCACGATAATTTGTACAGTAGGTGGGGGTAAAGTGACTATGCATAGATAATAGACGGTGAGTAGCAGCAGTGTAAAAACAAAAGGGGAGGGGGGGGGTCAATGTAAATAGTCCGGGTGGCTATTTGATTAATTGTTCAGCAGTCTTATGGCTTGGGGGTAGAAGCTGTTAAGGAGCTGTTTTGTCCTAGACTTGGCACTCAGGTAACGCCTGCCGTGCGGTAGTAGAGAGAACAGTTACATAATTCTTTAACCGGGGCGGAGCCTTCGCCAGGGTTGCAATCTGAGCCCTGCACTCTTCAACATTTACATCAATGAATTGGCCACTATTCTAGAAAGATCCTCAGCCCCTGGTGTTAGTCTCCACAGTTCAGAAATGAATTGCCTGCTGCCGGTGGCTCCCGAGAAGCACAGCATCCCGCAGATGATGAGCACTACAGTCCCTGACTCAAATTCAAGCTGTATTACATCCGGCCTGAGATTGGGAGAACGGCCCAGCATTGTCTGGGTTTTGCCAGAGTAGACTGTCATTGTAAATACGAATTTGTTCTTAACTGACTTGCCTAGTTAAATAAAGGTTAAATATAATAACAATAAGTATCTGTCACCCACAGCACATGGCCTACAGCAGAGCCTGGACCTGCTAGAGCAGTACTGCCAGAACTGGGCCCTGGCAGTAAACACCCACAGCACATGGCCTACAGCAGAGCCTGGACCTGCTAGAGCAGTACTGCCAGACCTGGGCCCTGGCAGTAAATCACAAAAAGACTAAAATAATGATTTTCCAGAGACGATCCAGATCTCAGGGAATTAGACCAAAGTTCTCAATTGGTACAATATTTTTAGAGTACTGCACACACTACAATTACTGAGGTTTAAAAATAAGCTAAACTGGACACTTTAATGAGGCAGTGAATGAACTGAGAGGGAAAGCACGCAGGGCATTCTACGCCATTAAAAAACTAATTCAAATTGAAATACATATTAACATTTGTCTAAAACTAATTGAATGTGTCATTGAATTGCAATTGGCACATTGTGGCAGCGAGGTGTGGGGTCCACTTGCAAAACAAGATTTCCCTGTCAACAGTCAACAATGCATTCAGGGCAGAATTAGGCCAATATCCACTAATATTAAAAAGTCAAAAAAGAGCAATTAAGTTTTGGAAACATCTAAAATACAGTGACCCCCTCTCATATCATTACCAAGCCCTGCAATGCCAAGAGCTGAGCAAAGAAAAGAGTCCCCTCATCCAGCTGGTCCTGCGTTCACTAACCTGTTCTACTAACACACTGAAGCCTCAGTCCCCTCATCCAGCTGGTCCTGGGGCTGAGTTAACAAGCCTGTTCTACTAACACACTGAAGCCTCAGTCCCCTCATCCAGCTGGTCCTGGGGCTGAGTTCACTAACCTGTTCTACTAACACACTGAAGCCTCAGTCCCCTCATCCAGCTGGTCCTGGGGCTGAGTTAACAAGCCTGTTCTACTAACACACTGAAGCCTCAGTCCCCTCATCCAGCTGGTCCTGGGGCTGAGTTCACTAACCTGTTCTACTAACACACTGAAGCCTCAGTTCCCTCATCCAGCTGGTCCTGGGGCTGAGTTAACAAGCCTGTTCTACTAACACACTGAAGCCTCAGTCCCCTCATCCAGCTGGTCCTGGGGCTGAGTTCACAAACCTGTTCTACTAACACACTGAAGTCTCAGTCCCCTCATCCAGCTGGTCCTGAGTTCACAAACCTGTTCTACTAACACACTGACGCCTCAGGACCAGAACCTCCAATCAATCAAAATAAACCAAATTACAACACAGTCAAAACAAAACTACATTGCTTATTGGGAAACACAAGCACAAAGCTAAATGCAGTGCTATCAGGCCCTAAATCGACAGTAGCTAACTATTTGACCATGGTTACTGATCAAAACCTTAGAAAAACCTTGACAAAGTAACGTCTCAGTGAGCACAGCCTTGCCATTGAGAAGGGAAGATACAGGAAAACCTGGCTCCCTGTAGAGGAAAGGCTGTGCAACCACTGCACCACAGCAGAACCTGGCTCTCTGTAGAGGAAAGGCTGTGCAACCACTGCCCAACAGCAGAACCTGGCTCTCTGTAGAGGAAAGGCTGTGCAACCACTGCACCACAGCAGAACCTGGCTCTCTGTAGAGGAAAGGCTGTGCAACCACTGCCCAACAGCAGAACCTGGCTCTCTGTAGAGGAAAGGCTGTGCAACCACTGCAGAACCTGGCTCCCTGTAGAGGAAAGGCTGTGCAACCACTGCACCACAGCAGAACCTGGCTCCCTGTAGAGGAAAGGCTGTGCAACCACTGCACCACAGCAGAACCTGGCTCTCTGTAGAGGAAAGGCTGTGCAACCACTGCACCACAGCAGAACCTGTCTCCCTGTAGAGGAAAGGCTGTACAACCACTGCACCACAGCTGAACCTGACTCCCTGTAGAGGAAAGGCTGTACAACCACTGCACCACAGCAGAACCTGGCTCCCTGTAGAATCGTAGGGTTGTGAGCTCACTTCCCACGGGGGGACCAGTATGAAAATGTACGTTTTTGGATTCTGCCAGAGTTCAGTTCCAACAGTGAATCATCACAGAGAAAATGGCGTACGCAACAACAATACCCGTGATAATTCTCAGTCACTTTTTCCAGGGCCAGCAACTTCTGAGTCGCGCTGCCAATGCAATCTTAACAAGAACTGTTTGGGTTTTATAGTCAGAGAGAGCTTATTAGTGAAGAAAACACAGGCTTTTAAAAAGGAAATGACCTAGTGCTGTAGCTAGAGTGGGCATGGGTCCTATACCTTCTCTGCTTTAATGAACACATTACACAGAGTTAGCAGTTGGTTTGGGCACCGGGCACCGGGGAGCGGTTATGTGTCGGGGGTCAAGCTAACAGCTGATTACTAGACAAAGGTTCCTACTCTACTCTACTCTACTCTGCTCTGCTCTGCTCTGCTCTGCTCTACTCTACTCTACTCTGCTCTGCTCTGCTCTGCTCTACTCTACTCTACTCTGCTCTGCTCTGCTCTGCTCTGCTCTGCTCTGCTCTACTCTGCTCTGCTCTGCTCTATTGTACTCTACTCTACAATGCTCTACTCTACTCTAAAATGCTCTACTCTACAATGCTCTACTCTACTCTGCTCTACTATACGCTGCTCTACTCTACTCTACTCTGCTGTGCTCTACTCTACTCTACAATGCTCTACTCTACTCTACAATGCTCTACTCTACAATGCTCTACTCCGCTGTGCTCTACTATACGCTGCTCTACTCTACTCTACTCTGCTCTGCTCTGCTCTACTCTACTCTACTCTACTCTACTCTGCTCTGCTCTGCTCTGCTCTGCTCTACTCTACTCTACTCTACTCTGCTCTGCTCTGCTCTATTGTACTCTACTCTACAATGCTCTACTCTACTCTAAAATGCTCTACTCTACAATGCTCTACTCTACTCTGCTCTACTATACGCTGCTCTACTCTACTCTACTCTGCTGTGCTCTACTCTACTCTACAATGCTCTACTCTACTCTACAATGCTCTACTCTACAATGCTCAACTCCGCTGTGCTCTACTATACGCTGCTCTACTCTACTCTACTCTACTCTACTCTACTCCGCTGTGCTCTACTCTACTCTACTGTGTTCTACTCTACTCTGCTCTACTATACGCTGCTCTACTCTACTATACTCTACTCCACAATGCTCTACTCTACTCTACAATGCTCTACTCTACTCTACAATGCTCTACTCTACTCTACTCTACTCCGCGGTGCTCTACTCTACTCTACAATGCTCTACTCTACTCTACAATGCTCTACTCTACTCTACTCTACTCCGCTGTGCTCTACTCTACTCTACAATGGTCTACTCTACTCTACTCTACAATGCTCTACTCTACTCTACTCTACTCCGCTGTGCTCTACTCTACTCTACTCTGCTCTGCTCTACTCTACTCTACTCTACTCTACTCTACTCCGCTGTGCTCTACTCTACTCTACAATGGTCTACTCTACTCTACTCTACAATGCTCTACTCTACTCTACTCTACTCTACTCTGCTCTACTCTACTCTACTCTACTCTACTCTACTCTACTCCGCTCTTATTGTTGTTGTTTTAACAGGTCGATCAGCTATAAAGAATAAAATAGAATAGATTGTGGCTTACATCAATTTTAATTGTCTGCATCATTTCCAATCCCCCATATATATTTTTTTATAAATACATCTATATTTTATATATATATATTTCCCTTTATTATTTTCCCCTAACCCTACCACCCATCCCCTAATTTGAGTAATTGAATCCATTTTAGAATAAGGCTGTAACTTAACAAAATGTGGAAAAAGTCAAGGGGTCTGAATACTTTCCAAATGCACCGTATATATAAATTCCAGTCCTACTTTATCGAAGGCCTTTTCAAAGTCAGCTATGAGTACCAGGCATGGTTTCTCCATATTGTTTTATTATTTTAATTTAACCCTTATTTAACCAGGTAAATTGACTGAGAACACATTCTCATTTACAGCAACGACCTGGGGAATAATTACAGGGGAGATGAATGAGGCAATTGTAAACTGGGGATGATTAGGTGACCGATAAATACCAGCTTGGGAATTTAGCCAGGACACCAGGGGTTAACATCCCTACTCTACGATAAGTGCCATGGGATCTTTAATGACCTCAGAGAGTCCGGACATCCGTGTAACGTCCTAGCCAAAACACAGCACCCTACACAGGGCAACATCCCCAATCACTGCCCTGGGGAACTTTTTCTAGACCAGAGGAAAGGGTGCCTCCTACTGGCCCTCCAACACCACTTCCAGTAGCATCTGGTCTCACATCCAGGGACTGGCCAGGCCCAACCATGCTTGGCTTCAGAAGCGAGCCAGCAGTGTTATGCAGGGTGGTATGCAGGGTGGTATGCAGGGTGATATGCTGCTGGCTCAACATTCGTCATAGTATTCTATTGGTTCCAGTACTTGTCTTATATTATCTCCAATGTATCGTCCATGTAAAAAAAACTGTCTGATTAGGATGAATAATATCCGACAATACCTTTTTAATTCTATGCACTATTCTAGAATTGTTGCATCACAATACTGAAGGGGCCTCACATGTTTTTAATGGACTGGATCTTTATATTTACCAATCTTTATATTAACCACCTGGGTCCTGTTTCAGTAGTAATGAAATCAGACATTCTTGTTGAGTATCTGATAATCTACCATTTATATAGGAGTGGTTAAACAATGCTGATAATGGTCCTCTGAGTAAATCAAAACAAGTTTGGTATATCTCCACTGGTAAACCTCCACTGGTATATCTCCACTGGTAAACGTCCACTGGTATATCTCCACTGGTAAACCTCCACTGGTATATCTCCCCTGGTATATCTCCACTGGTAAACCTCCACTGGTATATCTCCACTGGTATATCTCCACTGGTAAACCTCCCCTGGTATATCTCCACTGGTATACCATCCAGCCCTGGAGTTTGGTAAGCCTCCACTGGTATATCTCCACTGGTATACCAGCCAGCCCTGGAGTTTGGTATATCTCCACTGGTATACCATCCAGCCCTGGAGTTTGGTAAACCTCAACTGGTATATCTCCACTGGTATATCTCCACTGGTAAACCATCCATCCCTGGAGTTTAGTATATATCAACTGGTATACCATCCAGCCCTAGAGTTTGGTAAACCTCCACTGGTATACCATCCAGCCCTGGAGTTTGGAAAACATCAACTGGTATACCATCCAGCCTTGGAGTTTGGTATATCTCCACTGGTATACCAGCCAGCCGTAGAGTTTGGTAAACATCAACTGGTATACCATCCAGCCCTAGAGTTTGGTATATCTCCACTGGTATACCAGCCAGCCCTGGAGTTTGGTATATCTCCACTGGTATGCCAGCCAGCCCTGGAGTTTGGTATATCTCCACTGGTATGCCAGCCAGCCCTAGAGTTTGGTATATCTCCACTGGTATACCATCCAGCCCTGGAGTTTGGTATATCTCCACTGGTATACCAGCCAGCCCTAGAGTTTGGTATATCTCCACTGGTATACCAGCCAGCCCTGGAGTTTGGTATATCTCCACTGGTATATCTTCACTGGTATATCTCCACTGGTATATCTCCACTGGTATATCTTCACTGGTATATCTTCACTGGTATATCTCCACTGGTATACCATCCAGCCCTAGAGTTTGGTAAACCTCCACTGGTATACCATCCAGCCCTAGAGTTTGGTATATCTCCACTGGTAAACCATCCAGCCCTAGAGTTTGGTAAACCTCAACTGGTATACAATCCAGCCCTGGAGTTTTCCCAGACTTAAAGGCTTTAATTGCATCAAGAAGTTCCTCCTCTGTAATTTACCTTCACATGAGTCTTTCTGTACAGATGTTCATTTTACATTATTAATAGGAAAAAAAATCCATACAATTAACTTTGGTTAGTGGAGATGAAGGAGACTGAAACGAAAACATATGCTAAAAGTACTCTTTCAAAATATTGTTAGGTGGATCATGGCATTTCAATGTTGCAAATTAAAAAATAATTTGTTGGATTTTCCGTCCAGTATATCTCACTATATCTCACAATGTTACTGGCAGTCTGTAGGGTATCTGCAGATGGACTACTCAAATAAAGTGTTACCCTCTAATCCACTACCCCATAATACACTCCAGTCTACTCTACTCCACGACCCTCTACTCCACTATCCTCTACTCCACTACCCCCTACTCCACTACCCTCTAATCCACTACCCCATACTACACTTCAGTCTACTCTACTCCACTACCCTCTACTCCACTACCCCTTACTCCACTACCCTCTAATCCACTACCCCATACTACACTCCAGTCTACTCTACTCCACTACCCTCTACTCCACTACCCTCTACTCCACTACCCTCTAATCCACTACCCCATAAAAATAATCCACTACCCCATACTACACTCCAGTCTACTCTACTCCACTACCCTCTACTCCACTACCCTCTAATCCACTACTCCACTCCACTCTAGTCTCCACTCCACTCCACTCTACTACAGTCTACTCCACTCTACTCTACTCCACTCTACTCAACTCTACTCTACTACACTCTACTCCACTCTACTCCACTCCACTTCACTAAACTGTACTCCACTCTAATACACTCTACTCTAATACACTCCAGTCTGCTCTACTACACTACACTTTACTCCACTACTACACTACACTCTATTCCACTCTACTCTACTACACTCCACTCTACTCCACTCGACTCCACTCTACTACACTCTACTCTACTCCACTCTACTCCACTCTGCTCCACTCTACTACACTCCACTCTACTACAGTCTACTCCACTCTACGCTACTCCACTCTACTCAACTCTACTCTACTACACTCTACTCCACTCTACTCCACTCCTCTACTACACTCTACTTCACTCTACTACACTATACTACACTCAACTATATTCAACTACACTCTACTACACTCCACTCCACTACACTCTATTACACTCTATTCTACTATACGCCACTCTACTCTACTCCACTCTACTGTATTCTACTCTAACATATTCTACTCTCCTACACTCTACTCTACTACACTAACATGCAGGTGCTTTATCCCTACCTAGGGCCTGAAGTTTTTCCTGGTCAGGGTACAACGACATGGTAAGCAAAACTCCTGTTCCTCCCCCTCTGGACTCACCTTGCGGTACTTGACAAAGTATGCGTTGATTGGATGTCCCCAGTCACGGCCCGCCCTCCACTCCAGGTCATAGACATCAGGTTTGTGAGTCTGAGGAGGGCTAGTAATGATTGGTGCTTCAGGAGTCGGCCGGTCGCTGCTCCTCTCTGTTGGTTGGCCCATGGTGTCCCATAGCCCATCCCCTTCTCCTAGCCCCTCCCCTAGCCCTTCCCCTTCCTCCTCGGGTGGGAGGAGCTCATCTCCCTCGTCGCTCTGGATTGGGTGGACGGAGGTGGGTGCAGCGTCGATCAGAATATCAGCGGTGGAACCAGGCTGAGGTTCTTGTTCTTCTAGAGATAGAAAGAGAAGTTTAAGATTAAACCAGGCTGAGGTTCTTCTTCTAGAGATAGAAAGATATTCAGATTAAACTGTATCCAAGTATAACATCGAAGCTTGAAACTTTGATCACAAATCATATTGTGATGTTTTTAATACATTTTCTTGCTATGAATTCAGATGCAAATAAACTGAATGTTCTTTCTGGGGCCGGTTGCACCAGTTGTTATGAAACGCTAGGTTAGCCGTAGCTACGCTCTTAGAAATAAAGATGCTATCTAGAACCTTACAAGGTTCTTCGGGTGTCCCCATAGGAGAACCCTTTTAAGAAACCTTTTTGGTTCCAGGTAGAACGTTTTTGGTTCCAGGTAGAACGTTTTTGGTTCCAGGTAGAATGTTTTTGGGTTCCGTGTAGAACCCTTTCCAAAGAAGGTTCTACATGGAACCCAAAATGGTCCTACCTGGAACCTAAACGTTTTTTCCCCCTATGGGGACAGCCGAGGAACCCTTTAGGAACCCCATTTTTTTCTAAGAGTGTACAGTGCCTTGCGAAAGTATTCGGCCCCCTTGAACTTTGCGACCTTTTGCCACATTTCAGGCTTCAAACATAAAGATGTAAAACTGTATTTTTTTGTGAAGAATCAACAACAAGTGGGACACAATCATGAAGTGGAACGACATTTATTGGATATTTCAAACTTTTTTAACAAATCAAAAACTGAAAAATTGGGCGTGCAAAATTATTCAGCCCCTTTACTTTCGGTGCAGCAAACTCTCTCCAGAAGTTCAGTGAGGATCGCTGAATGATCCAATGTTGACCTAAATGACTAATGATGATAAATACAATCCACCTGTGTGTAATCAAGTCTCCGTATAAATGCACCTGCACTGTGATAGTCTCAGAGGTCTGTCAAAAGCGCAGAGAGCATCATGAAGAACAAGGAACACACCAGGCAGGTCCGAGATACTGTTGTGAAGAAGTTTAAAGCCGGATTTGGATACAAAAAGATTTCCCAAGCTTTAAACATCCCAAGGGGCACTGTGCAAACGATAATATTGAAATGGAAGGAGTATCAGACCACTGCAAATCTACCAAGACCTGGCCGTCCCTCTAAACTTTCAGCTCATACAAGGAGAAGACTGATCAGAGATGCAGCCAAGAGGCCCATGATCACTCTGGATGAACTGCAGAGATCTACAGCTGAGGTGGGAGACTCTGTCCATAGGACAACAATCAGTCGTATATTGCACAAATCTGGCCTTTATGGAAGAGTGGCAAGAAGAAAGCCATTTCTTAAAGATATCCATAAAAAGTGTCGTTTAAAGTTTGCCACAAGCCACCTGGGAGACACACCAAACATGTGGAAGAAGGTGCTCTGGTCAGATGAAACCAAAATTGAACTTTTTGGCAACAATGCAAAACGTTATGTTTGGCGTAAAAGCAACACCCTGAACACACCATCCCCACTGTCAAACATGGTGGTGGCAGCATCATGGTTTGGGCCTGCTTTTCTTCAGCAGGGACAGGGAAGATGGTTAAAATTGATGGGAAGATGGATGGAGCCAAATACAGGACCATTCTGGAAGAAAACCTGATGGAGTCTGCAAAAGAACTGAGACTGGGACGGAGATTTGTCTTCCAACAAGACAATGATCCAAAACATAAAGCAAAATCTACAATGGAATGGTTCAAAAATAAACATATCCAGGTGTTAGAATGGCCAAGTCAAAGTCCAGACCTGAATCCAATCGAGAATCTGTGGAAAGAACTGAAAACTGCTGTTCACAAATGCTCTCCATCCAACCTCACTGAGCATGAGCTGTTTTGCAAGGAGGAATGGGAAAAAATTTCAGTTTCTCGATGTGCAAAACTGATAGAGACATACCCCAAGCGACTTACAGCTGTAATCGCAGCAAAAGGTGGCGCTACAAAGTATTAACTTAAGGGGGCTGAATAATTTTGCACGCCCAATTTTTCAGTTTTTGATTTGTTAAAAAAGTTTGAAATATCCAATAAATGTCGTTCCACTTCATGACTGTGTCCCACTTGTTGTTGATTCTTCACAAAAAAATACAGTTTTATATCTTTATGTTTGAAGCCTGAAATGTGGCAAAAGGTTGCAAAGTTCAAGGGGGCCGAATACTTTCGCAAGGCACTGTAAATTCGACTATGTGATCCGTATTGTTGCACCAACCAAAAACACCAGTTGCACCAGTTGCACCAACCAAAAACAAAACAAGTTGAAGCTAAGTCCGGCATAAGCAATGCGCACTCATGAAATTTGATGCTTCATAACGATGGTTGCTAGGCAGCGCACTTTACTAAGCTGTTACATGGCCCATAATTATTGCGACTACAACTACACGGCCCATCATTATTACAACTACAACTACACGGCCCATCATTATTACGACTACAACTACACGGCTCATCATTATTACGGCTACAACTACACGGCCCATCATTATTACGACTACAACTACACGGCCCAACATTATTACGACTACAACTACACGGCCCATCATTATTACAACTACAACTACACGGCCCACCATTATTACGACTACAACTACACGGCCCATCATTATTACGACTACAACTACACGGCCCAACATTATTACGACTACAACTACACGGCCCATCATTATTACAACTACAACTACACGGCCCACCATTATTACGACTACAACTACACGGCCCATCATTATTACGACTACAACTACACGGCCCATCATTATTACGACTACAACTAAACGGGCCACCATTATTACGACCACAACTACACGGCCCACCATTATTATGACTACAACTACACGGCCCACCATTATTACGACTACAACTACACGGCCCATCATTATTATGACTACAACTACACGGCCCTCCCTTATTACGACTACAACTACACGGCCCACCATTATTACGACTACAACTACACGGCCCACCATTATTACGACTACAACTACACGGCCCATCATTATTACGACTACAACTACACGGCCCATCATTATTACGACTACAACTACACGGCCCATCATTATTACGACTACAACTACACGGCCCATCAATATTACGACTACAACTACACGGCCCACCATTATTACGACTACAACTACACGGCACACCATTATTACGACTACAACTACACGGCACATCATTATTACGACTACAACTACACGGCCCAACATTATTACGACTACAACTACACGGCCCACCATTATTACGACTACAACTACACGGCCCATCATTATTACGACTACAACTACACGGCCCATCATTATTACGACTACAACTACACGGCCCACCATTATTACGACTACAACTACACAGCCCATCATTATTACGACTACAACTACACGGCCCATCGTTATTACAACTACAACTACACGGCCCGCCATTATTACGACTACAACTACACGGCCCACCATTATTACGACTACAACTACACAGCACATCATTATTACGACTACAACTACACGGCCCATCATTATTACGACTACAACTACACGGCCCATCATTATTACGACTACAACTACACGGCCCATCATTATTACGACTACAACTACACGGCCCATCATTATTACGACTACAACTGAATTATGAAAATATTGCAATAATATAATAATATATTTCAATAATCAGCTAATGAATATTGAAAACATGTTTTAAATGGTTGGTTATTTGAAACTCCCAGAGTCGCCCACCCTGTAAAGCATGCTTTAAACAGGGACAGTCAGTCTGCTGCAGAGACCCAACAGGGACAGAGTCAGTCTGCTGCAGAGACCCAACAGGGACAGAGTCAGTCTGCTGGGACAGTCAGTCTGCTGCAGAGACCCAACAGGGACAGAGTCAGTCTGCTGCAGAGACCCAACAGGGACAGAGTCAGTCTGCTGCAGAGACCCAACAGGGACAGAGTCAGTCTGCTGCAGAGACCCAACAGGGACAGAGTCAGTCTGCTGCAGAGAACCAACAGGGACAGAGTCAGTCTGCTGCAGAGACCCAACGGGGACAGAGTCAGTCTGCTGCAGAGACCCAACAGGGACAGAGTCAGTCTGCTGCAGAGACCCAACAGGGACAGTCAGTCTGCTGCAGAGACCCAACAGGGACAGAGTCAGTCTGCTGCAGAGACCCAACAGGGACAGAGTCAGTCTGCTGCAGAGACCCAACAGGGACAGTCAGTCTGCTGCAGAGACCCAACAGGGACAGAGTCAGTCTGCTGCATAGACCCAACAGGGACAGAGTCAGTCTGCTGCATAGACCCAACAGGGACAGAGTCAGTCTGCTGCAGAGACCCAACAGGGACAGAGTCAGTCTGCTGCAGAGACCCAACAGGGACAGAGTCAGTCTGCTGCAGACCCAACAGGGACAGAGTCAGTCTGCTGCAGAGACCCAACAGGGACAGAGTCAGTCTGCTGCAGAGACCCAACAGGGACAGAGTCAGTCTGCTGCAGAGACCCAACAGGGACAGAGTCAGTCTGCTGCAGAGACCCAACAGGGACAGTCATTCTGCTGCAGAGACCCAACAGGGACAGAGTCAGTCTGCTGCATAGACCCAACAGGGACAGAGTCAGTCTGCTGCAGAGACCCAAAAGGGACAGAGTCAGTCTGCTGCAGACCCAACAGGGACAGAGTCAGTCTGCTGGGACAGTCAGTCTGCTGCAGAGACCCAACAGGGACAGAGTCAGTCTGCTGCAGAGACCCAACAGGGACAGAGTCAGTCTGCTGCAGAGACCCAACAGGGACAGAGTCAGTCTGCTGCAGAGACCCAACAGGGACAGTCAGTCTGCTGCAGAGACCCAACAGGGACAGAGTCAGTCTGCTGCATAGACCCAACAGGGACAGAGTCAGTCTGCTGCAGAGACCCAACAGGGACAGAGTCAGTCTGCTGCAGAGACCCAACAGGGACAGAGTCAGTCTGCTGCAGAGACCCAACAGGGACAGAGTCAGTCTGCTGCAGAGACCCAACAGGGACAGAGTCAGTCTGCTGGGACAGTCAGTCTGCTGCAGAGACCCAACAGGGACAGAGTCAGTCTGCTGCAGAGACCCAACAGGGACAGAGTCAGTCTGCTGCAGAGACCCAACAGGGACAGAGTCAGTCTGCTGCAGAGACCCAACAGGGACAGAGTCAGTCTGCTGCAGAGACCCAACAGGGACAGAGGAGGGACTATGTCTCCGACGTGGACCACAGGCCAGCAGGAAAGCAGGGCTGGAAAGTTTTACATTGGGAACAAGTCTTTTCAATCTACATAAAATAACAAGAAACTCCTGGATACTCACAGCACTACACAATAATGCTTTGTTAGTTATTTTCATTATAAACTGGTCCAGAGAGCTGTAAATGGGGATGTCAGGGAGGCTGGGAGGAGGTTGGGCAGGAGACACAGAATATTACACTATATTACACTACCTTACAGTATATTACAGTACATCACAGAATATTACACTATATTACACTACCTTACAGTATATTAGAGTATATTAGAGAATATTACACTATATTACACTATATTACACTACCTTACAGTATATTAGAGTATATTAGAGAATATTACACTATATTACACTACCTTACAGTATATTAGAGTATATTAGAGTATATTAGAGTATATTACACTATATTACACTACCTTACAGTATATTACAGTGTATCACAGAATATTACACTATATTACACTACCTTACAGTATATTACAGTATATTAGAGTATATTAGAGTATATTACACTATATTACACTACCTTACAGTATATTACAGTCTATCACAGAATATTACACTATATTACACTACCTTACAGTATATTACAGTATATCACAGAATATTACACTATATTACACTACCTTACAGTATATTAGAGTATATTAGAGAATATTACACTATATTACACTACCTTACAGTATATTACAGTATATTAGAGAATATTACACTATATTACAGTATATTAGAGTATGTTACAGAATATTAAAGTAAATTACAGTATGTTACAGAATATTAAAGTATATTACAGTATATTACAGAATATTACAGTATATTAGAGTATATTACAGAATATTACAGTATATTACACTACATTGCACTATGTTACAGAATATTACAGTATATCACAGTATATTACAGTATATTACAGTATATTACAGTATATTAGAGTATATTACAGTATATTACAGTATATTACAGTATATTAGAGTATATTACAGAATATTACAGTATATTACAGTATATTACAGTATATTAGAGTATATTACAGTATATTAGAGTATATTACAGAATATTACAGTATATAACAGTCAGTGACGGTCGGTGTGATTTTATTTTCATGAGCAGGGCCTTATTTCTATTACAGCATATTGGATGACTGTCCTTCATTTTCCATTCACCCAGCTCAATGTAACATTGACAGGTTTAAGCTACTACATGATACTCTAATTTTCCATATACCCATCATGAGGTTGCTACAACCTAGCCTATGAATGAAAGTTTACTGTATGTTTAATCCCGTTTCATTCCATTTTCTTGAATAAACCCCTAATGAATATACCCCTAATGAATACACCCCTGATGAATACACCCCTGATGAATACACCCCTGATGAATACACCCCTAATGAATACACCCCTAATGAATACACCCCTGATGAATACACCCCTAATGAATACACCCCTAATGAATACCCCCCTAATGAATACACCCCTGATGAATACACCCCTGATGAATACACCCCTAATGAATACACCCCTAATGAATACCCCCCTAATGAATACACCCCTGATGAATACACCCCTGATGAATACACCCCTAATGAATACACCCCTGATGAATACACCCCTAATGAATACACCCCTGATGAATACACCCCTAATGAATACCCCCCTAATGAATACCCCCCTAATGAATACCCCCCTAATGAATACACCCCTGATGAATACACCCCTGATGAATACACCCCTGATGAATACACCCCTAATGAATACACCCCTAATGAATACACCCCTGATGAATACACCCCTAATGAATACACCCCTAATGAATACCCCCCTAATGAATACACCCCTGATGAATACACCCCTGATGAATACACCCCTAATGAATACACCCCTAATGAATACCCCCCTAATGAATACACCCCTGATGAATACACCCCTGATGAATACACCCCTAATGAATACACCCCTGATGAATACACCCCTAATGAATACACCCCTGATGAATACACCCCTAATGAATACCCCCCTAATGAATACCCCCCTAATGAATACCCCCCTAATGAATACACCCCTAATGAATACACCCCTGATGAATACACCCCTAATGAATACACCCCTGATGAATACACCCCTGATGAATACACCCCTAATGAATACCCCCCTAATGAATACCCCCCTAATGAATACCCCCCTAATGAATACACCCCTGATGAATACACCCCTGATGAATACACCCCTGATGAATACACCCCTAATGAATACACCCCTAATGAATACACCCCTGATGAATACACCCCTAATGAATACACCCCTAATGAATACCCCCCTAATGAATACACCCCTGATGAATACACCCCTGATGAATACACCCCTGATGAATACACCCCTAATGAATACACCCCTGATGAATACACCCCTAATGAATACACCCCTAATGAATACACCCCTGATGAATACACCCCTAATGAATACACCCCTGATGAATATACCCCTGATCACACGTCAACATAGTTCCCTTTCATACCAGACAGATACAAACAGCTTGTTGTCTATATAATTCCTTCTCCGCATCTATCTACGCGCTCTACTTCAATGAACAACTCATCAGTTATATGTGACCAGGCGAAGAAACCTTTCCAAGTCAAACCTTCATATTATAACCGCTAAGTGCTCCACACATCGTTATCCTCATATCTGTATTTCTATTTTAGTTCACTTTTATTTAACCAGATAGGCCAGTTGAGAACACCTTTATTTAACCAGGTGGCCAGTTGAGAACACCTTTATTTAACCAGATAGGCCAGTTGAGAACACCTTTATTTAACCAGGTGGCCAGTTGAGAACACCTTTATTTAACCAGATAGGCCAGTTGAGAACACCTTTATTTAACCAGATAGGCCAGTTGAGAAAACCTTTATTTAACCAGGTAGGCCAGTTGAGAACACTTTTATTTAACCAGATAGGCCAGTTGAGAACAAGTTCTCATTTACAGCTGAAATCAGAAGTTTACATACACCTTAGCTAAATACATTTAAACTCAGTTTTTCCCAATTCCTGACATTTAATCCTAGTAAAAATTCCCTGTCTTAGGTCAGTTAGGATCACCACTTTATTTTAAGAATGTGAAATGTCAGAATAATAGTAGAGAGAATGATTTATTTCAGTTTGTATTTCTTTCATCACATTCCCAGTGGGTCAGACGTTACACTCAATTAGTATTTGGTAGCATTGCCTTTAAATTGTTTATCTTGGGTCAAACTTTTCGGGAAGCCTTCCACAAGCTTCCCACAATAAGTTGGGTGAATTATGGCCCATTCCTCCTGACAACATGTCAACAGTCTTTATATAAGTTTTTAGGCTTGTTTTTTATTAAATTTACTTTTTGTTACATTGCTGCCTGCAATAAGATGAGGGACAGTGTCTGACAGACCAACCAACCTGCACATGTCCTCTGTGCTTGTTGTTGTTGTTGTTATGTTAATAATTATGTTAATATTGTACCAAAGTAAGCTTTGGCAATATGTACATTGTTATGTCATGCCAATAAAGCACATTGAATTGAAATGAATTGAGAGACATGGAGACAAAAGGGGAGAAGGCGAGAGAGGGAGAGAGAGAGAGAAAGAGAGAGAGCTGGAGAGAGAACGGGAAAAAGCTAGAGAGAGCGAGAGAGAGAAGGAGAGAGAGAGAGAAGGACAGAGAAAGAGAGCGAGCTGGAGAGAGAAGGGGAGAAAGTGAGAGAGAGCGAGAGAGAGAGAGACAGAGAGAGAGACAGAGAGAAAGAGATGAGAGACAGAGAGAGAGAGAGAGAGAGAGAGAGAGAGAGAGCTGGAGAGAGAAGGATAGACAGAGAGAGAGAGAGAGAGAGAGAGAGAGAGAGAGAGAGAGAGAGAAAGAAGGAGAGAGAGAGAGAGAGAGAGAGAGCTGGGAGAGAGAGAGAATGAGAGACAGAGCTGGAGAGAGAAGGAGAGACAGAGAGAGAGAGAGAGAGAGAGAGAGAGAGAGAGAGAGAGCTGGAGAGAGGAGAGACAGAGAGAGAGAGAGAGAGAGAGAGAGAGAGAGAGAGAGAGAGAGAGAGGAGAGACAGAGAGAGGAGAGACAGAGAGAGAGATATAGAGAGACAGAGAGAGAGAGAGAGCTGGAAAGAGAAGGGGAGAAAGTGAGAGAGAGCGAGAGAGAGCTGGAGAGAGAGAGGGAGGGAGAGAGTAAGTGTGTTTCTCTCTCTAGGTGTAGTGTAGCTGGGGATGATTCTCCTGGTATTTGAATGGTTGCTGTGAGGAATGTGGGCAGCTGGCGCACTCCCATATCCCAGGTTAGTGTTACCAGTTCCAAGCCTGTTGATTTAGTAAAGTGAACCCACTGCTGCCTGCCTGCCACACACACCCAAAACACAGCCCCTTACCCTCCCCTGCTCTGTCCTCTTTCCCTGCTCTGTCCCTACCCTAACATGCTCTGTCCCCTTTCCCTGCTCATTTCCCTACCCTACCCTGCTCTGTCCCCTTTCCCTGCTCAGTTCCCTACCCTACCCTGCTCTGTCCCCAATCCCTACCCTGCTCTGTCCCCTACCCTACCCTGCTCTGTCCCTCCCCTGCTCTGTACCCTTTCCCTGCTCATTTCCCTACCCTACCCTGCTCTGTCCCCTTTCCCTACCCTGCTCTGTCCCCTACCCTACCCTGCTCTGTCCCTCCCCTGCTCTGTCCCCTTTCCCTGCTCAGTTCCCTACCCTACCATGCTCAGTCCCCTTTCCCTGCTCAGTTCCCTACCCTACCATGCTCTGTCCCTACCCTACCATGCTCTGTCCCAACCCTACCCTGCTCTGTCCCTACCCTACCCTGCTCTGTCCCTACCCTGCTCTGTCCCTACTCTGCTCTGTCCTTACCCTGCTCTGTTTCCTACCCTTCCCTACTCTGTCCCTACCCTGCTCTGTTCCCTACCCTGCTCTGTTCCCTACCCTGTTCAGTCTCTACCCTGCTCTGTTTCCTACCCTTCCATACTCTGTCCCTACCCTGCTCTGTCCCTACCCTGCTCTGTCCTTACCCTGCTCTGTCCCTACCCTGCTCTGTCCCTACCCTGCTCTGTCCTTACCCTGCTCTGTCCCTACGCTGCTCTGTCCTTACACTGCTCTGTTTCCTACCCTTCCCTACTCTGTCCCTACCCTGCTCTGTTCCCTACCCTGCTCTGTTCCCTACCCTGCTCAGTCTCTACCCTGCTCTGTTTCCTACCCTTCCCTACTCTGTCCCTACCCTGCTCTGTCCCTACCCTGCTCTGTCCTTACCCTGCTCTGTTTCCTACCCTTCCCTACTCTGTCCCTACCCTGCTCTGTCCCTACCCTGCTCTGTTCCCTACCCTGCTCAGTCTCTACCCTGCTCTGTTTCCTACCCTTCCCTACTCTGCAGAGACAGAGTTAGGGGCTAGGGGTATTAGGTCAAAGATAGATTCTCCACAGCCTATATATCACAGTCACAGATCAGTCCATTAGCTATACATCAGAGTCACAGATCAGTCCATTAGCTATATATCAGAGTCACAGATCAGTCCATTAGCTATATATCACAGTCACAGATCAGTCCATTAGCTATATATCACAGTCACAGATCAGTCCATTAGCTACATATCACAGTCACAGATCACTCCATTAGCTATATAACACAGTCACAGATCACTCCATTAGCTATATATCACAGTCACAGATCACTCCATAAGCTATATATCACAGTCACAGATCCCTCCATTAGCTATATATCACAGTCACAGATCATTCCATTAGCTATATATCACAGTCACAGATCGGTCCATTAGCTATATATCACAGTCACAGATCACTCCATTAGCTATATATCACAGTCACAGATCAGTCCATAAGCTAT
This sequence comes from Oncorhynchus clarkii lewisi, assembly GCF_045791955.1. NCBI lineage: Eukaryota > Metazoa > Chordata > Actinopteri > Salmoniformes > Salmonidae > Oncorhynchus > Oncorhynchus clarkii. The sequence continues at coordinate 44,559,745 of NC_092170.1, forward strand.
ATATCACAGTCACAGATCACTCCATTAGCTATATATCACAGTCACAGATCAGTCCATAAGCTATATATCACAGTCACAGATCACTCCATTAGCTATATATCACAGTCACAGATCAGTCCATAAGCTATATATCACAGTCACAGATCACTCCATTAGCTATATATCACAGTCACAGATCAGTCCATAAGCTATATATCACAGTCACAGATCAGTCCATAAGCTATATATCACAGTCACAGATCACTCCATTAGCTATATATCACAGTCACAGATCAGTCCATAAGCTATATATCACAGTCACAGATCACTCCATTAGCTATATATCACAGTCACAGATCACTCCATTAGCTTTATTTATTTATTTTAACCCTTATTTTACTAGGTAAGTTGACTTAGAACACATTCTCAATTACATCAATGACCTGGGGAATAGTTACAGGAGAGAGGAGGGGGGATGAATGAGCCAATTGGAAGCTGGTGATGATTAGGTGACCATGATGGTATGAGGGCCATATAACTGGAGTAGGGGGCCATGATGGTATGAGGGCCATATAACTGGAGTAGGTGGCCATGATGGTATGAGGGCCAGATAACTGGAGTAGGTGGCCATGATGGTATGAGGGCCAGATAACTGGGGTAGGTGGCCATGATGGTATGAGGGCCAGATAACTGGAGTAGGTGGCCATGATGGTATGAGGGCCAGATAACTGGAGTAGGTGGCCATGATGGTATGAGGGCCATATAACTGGAGTAGGTGGCCATGATGGTATGAGGGCCAGATAACTGGAGTAGGTGGCCATGATGGTATGAGGGCCAGATAACTGGAGTAGGTGGCCATGATGGTATGAGGGCCAGATAACTGGAGTAGGTGGCCATGGTGGTATGAGGGCCAGATAACTGGAGTAGGTGGCCATGATGGTATGAGGGACAGATAACTGGAGTAGGGGGCCATGATGGTATGAGGGCCAGATAACTAGAGTAGGTGGCCATGATGGTATGAGGGCCAGATAACTGGAGGCCATTCTAGAAGATCCATTTCAGCAGAACACAATTTCACTTAGAGCCCCAAAAAGACTATGACTGGTTGTTTGGGATTGGATGTGGGATGGTGGGGAGGGAACTGGAACCTAGCAACACAAATATACATCAATCAATTAATAAATCAATCAATCAAATGTATTTATAAAGCCCTTAGACCGGAACAGTTGAACTGTGACCGGAACTTTCTTAGCAGGAGCTCAACGCTGGCCAACTAAACATAAACAGAACAGAGACACGAACACAACTGACAGTGTACTCCTTTAAAGACAGCCGACAGTAAACAGTTTATATATACAACAATATCATTTAGTTGAACAGGCAGCAGAGATGCTCTGATAACAACCTCTGGTGCCTGGTACCTGGTAACCCACGGAGCCAAAGATCTGCCGGGACCATGTTTTAGTACTCAGCTTATCTAACTCGCATCTAGTTCTCACTGTAAACACACCAGTGTTGCTGCACATCATAGCAGAATAAATCTCTCTTTCTGCACTGAGAGTTGGAGGAGGCAGGAGAGAACAGAACGAAGGGAGCTCTGGTCTGGTCTCAGCTCAAACCACTACCACACTATCTCTCAGCTCTGGTCTGGTCCCAGCTCAGACCACTATCACACTATCTCTCTGCTCTGGTCTGGTCTCAGCTCAGACCACTATCACACTATCTCTCTGCTCTGGTCTGGTCTCAGCTCAGACCACTATCACACTATCTCTCTGCTCTGGTCTGGTCTCAGCTCAGACCACTACCACACTATCTCTCAGCTCTGGTCTGGTCCGAGCTCAGACCACTACCACACTATCTCTCAGCTCTGGTCTGATCCCAGCTCAGACCACTATCACACTATCTCTCTGCTCTGGTCTGGTCTCAGCTCAGACCACTATCACACTATCTCTCTGCTCTGGTCTGGTCTCAGCTCAGATCACTACCACACTATCTCTCAGCTCTGGTCTGATCCCAGCTCAGACCACTACCACACTATCTCTATGCTCTGGTCTGGTCCCAGCTCAGACCACTACCACACTATCTCTCTGCTTTGGTCTGGTCCCAGCTCAGACCACTACCACACTATCTCTCTGCTTTGGTCTGGTCTCAGCTCAGACCACTACCATACTCTCTCTCTCTGCTCTGGTCTGGTCTCAGCTCAGACCACTACCACACTATCTCTATGCTCTGGTCTGGTCTCAGCTCAGACCACTACCACACTATCTCTCAGCTCTGGTCTCGTCTAGGTATACAGAAGATAGCCATATTTGGTAAAAGACCAAGTCCGTTTTATGGCAAGAACAGCTCAAATAAGCAAAGAGAAACAACAGTCCATCATTACTTTAAGACATGAAGGTCAATCAACCTGGAAAATGTCATGAACTTTCAATGTTTCTTCAAGTGCAGTCGCAAGAACCATCAAGCGTTATGATGAAACTGGCTCTCATGAGGACCGCCACAGGAAATGAAGACCCAGAGTTACCTCTGCTGCAGAGGATAAGTTCATGAGAGTTACCAGCCTCAGATTGCTGCCCAAATAAATGCTTCACAGAGTTCAAGTAACAGACATCTCAACATCAACTGTTCAGAGGAGACTGTGTGAATCAGGCCTTCATGGTCGAATTGCTACAAAGAAACCACTAAGAAGAAGAGACTTAGTTGGGCCAAGAAACACGAGTGGAAATCTGTCCTTTGGTCTGATGTCTCCAAATTTGAGATTTTTGGTTCCAACCGCCGTGTCTTTGTGAGAAGCAGAGTAGGTGAGCGGATGATCTCAGAATGTGTGGTTCCCACCGTGAAGCACGGAGGAGGTGATGGTGTGGGGTGCTTTGCTGGTGACACTGTCTTATTTAGAATTCAAGGCACACTTAACCAGCATGGCTACCACAGCATGGCTACCACAGCATTCTGCAGCGATACGCCATCCCATCTGGTTTGGGCTTAGTGGGAATATAATTTGTTTTTCAACAGGACAATGACACAAAACACACCTCCTGGTTGTGTAAGGGCTATTTGACCAAGAAGGAGAGTGATGGAGTCCTGCATCATATGACCTGGCCTCCACAATCAACCGACTTCAACCCAAAATAGATGGTTTGAGATGAGTCGGACTGCAGAGTGAAGGAAAAGCAGCCAACAAGTGCTCAGCAAATGTGGGAACTCCTTCAAGACTGTTGGAAAAGCATTCCAGATGAAGCTGGTTGAGAGAATGCCAAGAGTGTGCAAAGCTGTCATCAAGGCAAAGGGTGGCTACTTTGAAGAATCTCAAATATAAAATACATTTGGATTAGTTTAACACTTTTTTGGTTACTACATGATTCCATATGTGTTATTTCATAGTTCTAATGTCTTCACTATTTTTGTACAATGTAGGAAATAGTAAAAATAAAGAAAAACCCTTGAATGAGAAGGTGTGTCCAGACTTTCGACTGGTACTGTACTTCCATTCCATTTTCAACTGGTTCCCGGGGGACCTTCAGACGATACTTGTGAGGCCTGTCGGCGTCCTAGAGAAGAACCCGAGTCTCTCATCTTTCCACAGAGGGGTCATATCAGCGTGTAGCCCAAACTGTTTGGACTCTATAGTCAGAAGTTGGCGGATCGGCTGTAACCGACTTCAGACGAGGAAGTGATCCACAGGCGGATGTGGAAGTGATCCACAGGCGGATGTGGAAGTGATCCACAGGCAGATGTGGAAGTGATCCACAGACAGATGTGGAAGTGATCCACAAGTAGATGTAGAAGTGATCCACAGGCAGATGTGGAAGTGATCCACAGGTAGATGTGGAAGTGATCCACAGGTAGATGTGGAAGTGATCCACAGGTAGATGTGGAAGTGATCCACAGGTAGATGTGGAAGTGATCCACAGGTAGATGTGGAAGTGATCCACAGGCAGATGTGGAAGTGATCCACAGGCAGATGTGGAAGTGATCCACAGGCAGATGTGGAAGTGATCCACAGGTAGATGTGGAAGTGATCCACAGGTAGATGTGGAAGTGATCCACAGGTAGATGTGGAAGTGATCCACAGGCAGATGTGGAAGTGATCCACAGGCAGATGTGGAAGTGATCCACAGGCAGATGTGGAATTGATCCACAGGCAGATGTGGAAGTGATCCACAGGCAGATGTGGAAGTGATCCACAGGTAGATGTGGAAGTGATCCACAGGTAGATGTGGAAGTGATCCACAGGTAGATGTGGAAGTGATCCACAGGTAGATGTGGAAGTGATCCACAGGTAGATGTGGAAGTGATCCACAGGTAGATGTGGAAGTGATCCACAGGTAGATGTGGAAGTGATCCAAAGGTAGATGTGGAAGTGATCCACAGGTAGATGTGGAAGTGATCCACAGGTAGATGTGGAAGTGATCCACAGGTAGATGTGGAAGTGATCCACAGGTAGATGTGGAAGTGATCCACAGGTAGATGTGGAAGTGATCCACAGGTAGATGTGGAAGTGATCCACAGGCAGATGTGGAAGTGATCCACAGGCAGATGTGGAAGTGATCCACAGGTAGATGTGGAAGTGATCCACAGGTAGATGTGGAAGTGATCCACA
>NC_092170.1:44569323-44586823 GCF_045791955.1 Oncorhynchus clarkii lewisi
AGATACTAGTGTAAAGTATAGAGGCAGATCCAGATTACAGATACTAGTGTAAAGTAAGGAGGCAGATTCAGATTACAGATACTAGTGTGAAGTAAGGAGGCAGATCCAGATTACAGATACTAGTGTAAAGTAAGGAGGCAGATTCAGATTACAGATACTAGTGTGAAGTAAGGAGGCAGATCCAGATTACAATCTCTCTTGAAAACATAGATGTCTCTTCTGGAGGCAGTGTGGGAGACCTCTACACCACACACCCCCTCTGTGGTACAGTGTAAAAACAACGGCTCTCCCACACCAGATTTCCTTGTAAGAATTAACTTAATATCAGTAGACACAGCATGTTTGCTCTGTTAGACCAAATAAAATAAATAAAAATAAAGGCTTTTAATAAATCCACATATGAGTGAGTCACTGCACTATGTGTAATATGGTTTAGACGAGAAGCCCCTGGTTTAGAAGCTCCTGGTTTAGAAGCTCCAGGTTTAGAAGTTCCTGGTTTAGAAGCTCCAGGTTTAGAAGTTCCTGGTTTAGAAGCTCCTGGTTTAGAAGCTTCTGGTTTAGAAGCTCCTGGTTTAGAAGTTCCTGGTTTAGAAGTTCCTGGTTTAGAAGCTTCTGGTTTAGAAGCTCCTGGTTTAGAAGTTCCTGGTTTAGAAGTTCCTGGTTTAGAAGCTCCTGGTTTAGAAGCTTCCGGTTTAGAAGCTCCCGGTTTAGAATCTCCTGGTTTAGAAGCTCCTGGTTTAGAAGCTCCTGGTTTAGAAGCTTCTGGTTTAGAAGCTCCTGGTTTAGAAGCTCCTGGTTTAGAAGCTCCTGATTTAGAAGCTCCTGGTTTAGAAGCTCCTGGTTTAGAAGCTCCTTGTTTAGAAGCTCCTGGTTTAGAAGCTCCCGGTTTATAATCTCCTGGTTTAGAAGCTCCTGGTTTAGAAGCTACTGGTTTAGAAGCTCCCGGTTTAGAAGCTCCCGGTTTAGAAGCTCCCGGTTTAGAAGCTCCCAGTTTAGAAGCTCCTGGTTTAGAAGCTCCTTGTTTAGAAGCTCCTGGTTTAGAAGCTCCCGGTTTATAATCTTCTGGTTTAGAAGCTCCTGGTTTAGAAGCTCCCGGTTTAGAAGCTCCTGGTTTAGAAGCTCCTGGTTTAGAAGCTCCTGGTTTAGAAGCTCCTGGTTTAGAAGCTCCTGGTTTAGAAGCTCCTGGTTTAGAAGCTCCAGGTTTAGAAGCTCCTGGTTTAGAAGCTACTGGTTTAGAAGCTCCTGGTTTAGAAGCTACTGGTTTAGAAGCTCCCGGTTTAGAAGCTCCCGGTTTAGAAGCTCCCAGTTTAGAAGCTCCTGGTTTAGAAGCTCCTTGTTTAGAAGCTCCTGGTTTAGAAGCTCCCGGTTTATAATCTTCTGGTTTAGAAGCTCCTGGTTTAGAAGCTCCCGGTTTAGAAGCTCCTGGTTTAGAAGCTCCTGGTTTAGAAGCTCCTGGTTTAGAAGCTCCTGGTTTAGAAGCTCCAGGTTTAGAAGCTCCTGGTTTAGAAGCTCCTGGTTTAGAAGCTCCAGGTTTAGAAGCTCCTGGTTTAGAAGCTCCTGGTTTAGAAGCTCCTGGTTTAGAAGCTCCCGGTTTAGAAGCTCCTGGTTTAGAAGCTCCTGGTTTAGAAGCTCCTGGTTTAGAAGCTCCTGGTTTAGAAGCTCCTGGTTTAGAAGCTCCAGGTTTAGAAGCTCCTGGTTTAGAAGCTCCTGGTTTAGAAGCTCCTGGTTTAGAAGTTCCTGGTTTAGAAGCTCCAGGTTTAGAAGCTCCAGGTTTAGAAGCTCCTGGTTTAGAAGCTCCAGGTTTAGAAGCTCCAGGTTTAGAAGCTCCAGGTTTAGAAGCTCCTGGTTTAGAAGCTCCAGGTTTAGAAGCTCCTGGTTTAGAAGCTCCTGGTTTAGAAGTTCCAGGTTTAGAAGCTCCTGGTTTAGAAGCTCCAGGTTTAGAAGCTCCTGGTTTAGAAGCTCCTGGTTTAGAAGCTCCTGGTTTAGAAGCTCCAGGTTTAGAAGCTCCTGTGTATTTTATTTGCTATCCTTATTTTGTTAGTCTACATACTATTTTTACGGGACGCTAGTGGCTGCACACATGAAGCCACATGGCTCTAGCTTTGTCCACTGGGGGTACAGGTGCTACCAACTTTCAGTTGATGGCATTAGCTAGCACATGGATTTGGTCACACCTGTTTTATCTTTTGGTAAATTCTGTTTTCCAAGGTTTTATTTAACCCGATTTCCAAGTTTTCCTTTTTTTTACTTCAGGTTTTCACTCTCAAAATCACACGTTTTATGTAAAAAAAAACGACATACATTGGATGTTGTAAGTCCACAGCAATGCTTAAACCACATCAGGAGACTGCTTTTGAGAAATAAAAAAAATATGACATTTGGAGGTTGTAATTGACCTTTAATTCAATGGCAAGAGACCGTTGTGTCTGGCTATTGGTGTTTTTGTACTGTACAATGTACACTGTAGGGTATACATACGATTGATACAAATCATCATGATATCATTCTGCCAGGTAGGCCTACTTCACAGTCAACATTGGGAAGGTTTTTGGGGAAATCCTATAGAATTGTACATCCAAACAGTGCATGATGACTGAAATGCGGATCGCAAAGATTCGACCGAAACCAACCAAACATTAATGTCGCACTGCAAAGCAAAAGGGTCGCAAAAGCGAGTTTTGAGCCATGAGAAGGAATGAGGCATTGGCCACAACACCTCCTAGGCTAGGATAAACAGAAGAGTGGCCACAACACCTCCTAGGCTAGGGTAAACAGAAGAGTGGCCACAACACCTCCTAGGCTAGGATAAACAGAAGAGTGGCCACAACACCTCCAAGGCTAGGGTAAACAGAAGAGTGGCCACAACACCTCCTAGGCTAGGATAAACAGAAGAGTGGCCACAACACCTCCAGGGCTAGGGTAAACAGAAGAGTGGCCACAACACCTCCAAGGCTAGGGTAAACAAAAGAGTGGCCACAACACCTCCAAGGCTAGGGTAAACAGAAGAGTGGCCACAACACCTCCTAGGCTAGGGTAAACAGAAGAGTGGCCACAACACCTCCAAGGCTAGGGTAAACAGAAGAGTGGCCACAACACCTCCAAGGCTAGGGTAAACAAAAGAGTGGCCACAACACCTCCTAGGCTAGGGTAAACAGAAGAGTGGCCACAACACCTCCAAGGCTAGGGTAAACAGAAGAGTGGCCACAACACCTCCTAGGCTAGGGTAAACAGAAGAGTGGCCACAACACCTCCAAGGCTAGGGTAAACAGAAGAGTGACCACAACACCTCCAAGGCTAGGGTAAACAGAAGAGTGGCCACAACACCTCCTAGGCTAGGGTAAACAGAAGAGTGGCCACAACAACTCCAAGGCTAGGGTAAACAGAAGTGGCCACAACACCTCCTAGGCTAGGGTAAACAGACGAGTGGCCACAATACCTCCAAGGCTAGGGTAAACAGAAGAGTGGCCACAACACCTCCAAGGCTAGGGTAAACAGAAGAGTGGCCACAATACCTCCAAGGCTAGGGTAAACAGAAGAGTGGCCACAACACCTCCTAGGCTAGGGTAAACAGAAGAGTGGCCACAATATCTCCAAGGCTAGGGTAAACAGAAGAGTGGCCACAACACCTCCAAGGCTAGGGTAAACAGAAGAGTGGCCACAACACCTCCAAGGCTAGGGTAAACAGAAGAGTGGCCACAACACCTCCAAGGCTAGGATAAACAGAAGAGTGGCCACAACACCTCCAAGGCTAGGGTAAACAGAAGAGTGGCTACAACACCTCCAAGGCTAGGGTAAACAGAAGAGTGGCCACAACACCTCCTAGGCTAGGGTAAACAGAAGAGTGGCCACAACACCTCCAAGGCTAGGGTAAACAGAAGAGTGGCCACAATACCTCCAAGGCTAGGGTAAACAGAAGAGTGGCCACAACACCTCCAAGGCTAGGATAAACAGAAGAGTGGCCACAACACCTCCAAGGCTAGGGTAAACAAAAGAGTGGCCACAACACCTCCTAGGCTAGGGTAAACAGAAGAGTGGCCACAACACCTCCAAGGCTAGGGTAAACAGAAGAGTGGCCACAACACCTCCAAGGCTAGGGTAAACAGAAGAGTGGCCACAACACCTCCAAGGCTAGGGTAAACAAAAGAGTGGCCACAATACCTCATAGGCTAGGGTAAACAGAAGAGTGGCCACAACACCTCCTAGGCTAGGGTAAACAGAAGAGTGGCCACAACACCTCCTAGGCTAGGGTAAACAGAAGAGTGGCCACAACACCTCCAAGGCTAGGATAAACAGAAGAGTGGCCACAATACCTCCTAGGCTAGGGTAAACAGAAGAGTGGCCACAACACCTCCTAGGCTAGGGTAAACAGAAGAGTGGCCACAACACCTCCAAGGCTAGGGTAAACAGAAGAGTGGCCACAACACCTCCAAGGCTAGGGTAAACAGAAAAGTTGCAAATCTGATGTTGAAGATAGATAGATCTCACTATACATATGTTAGCTACCTAGCTAGCTATAGTGCCTTGCAAAATTATTCACCCCCTTGGCGTTTTGGTGAAGTGAAATGAAAAAAATAACTTGCTTAAAAAAATTAGGGGGAAACCCCCCCCCCAGAAAAGTGGTGTGTGAATATGTATTCACCCCCTTTGCTAAGAAGCCCCTAAATAAGACCTGGTGCAACCAATTACCTTCAGAAGTCACATAATTAGTTAAATAAAGTCCACCTGTGTGCAATCTAAGTGTCACATGATCCGTCACATGATCTCAGTAAATGTACACCTGTTCTGAAAGGCCCCAGAGTCTTCAACACCACTAAGCAAGCGGCACCATGAAGACGAAGGAGCTCTCCAAATAGGTCAGGGACAAAGTTGTGGAGAAGTACAGATCAGGGATGGGTTATAAAAGAATATCTGAAACTTTGAACATTCCACGGAGCACAGTTAAATCCATTATTAAAAAATGGAAAGAATATGGCACCACAACAAACCTGCCAAGAGAGGGCCGCCCAACTCATGGACCAGGCAAGGAGGTCATTAATCAGAGAGGCAACAAAGAGCCCAAAGATAACCCTGAAGGAGCTGCAAAGCTCCACAGCGGAGATTGGAGTATCTGTCCATAGGACCACTGTAAGCCGTACACTCCACAGAGCTGGGCTTTACGGAAGGTGGCCAGAAACAAATAAGCGAACTCGTTTGGGGTTCGCCAAAAGGCATGTGGGAGACTCCCCAAACATTTGGAAGAAGGTACTCTGGTCAGATGAGACTAAAATTGAGCTATTTGGCCATCAAGGAAAACGCTATGTCTGGCACAAACCCAACACCTCTCATCACCCCGAGAATATCATCCACACAGTGAAGCGTGGTGGCAGCATCATGGTCTGGGAATGTTTTTCATTGGCAGGGACTGAGAAACTGGTCAGAATTGTAGGAATGATGGATGGCGCTAAATACAGGGAATTCTTGAGGGAAACCTGTTTCTGTCTTCCAGAGATTTGAGACTGGGACGGAGGTTCACCTTCCAGCAGGACAATGACCCTAAGCATACTGCTAAAGCAACACTTGAGTGGTTTAAGCGGAAACATTTAAATGTCTTGGAATGGCCTAGTCAAAGCCCAGACCTCAATCCAATTGAGAATCTGTGGCATGACTTAAATATTGCTGTACACCAGCAGAACCCATCCAACTTGAAGGAGCTGGAGCAGTTTTGCCTTGAAGAATGGGCAAAAATCCCAATGGCTAGATGTGCCAAGCTCATAGAGACAAAACCCCAAGAGACTTGCAGCTGTAATTGCTGCAAAAGGTGTCTCTACAAAGTATTGACTTTGAAGGCGTGAATAGTTATGCACGCTCAAGTTCTCTGTTTTTTTTTACTTGTTTATTTCACAATAAAAAATATTTTGCATCTTCAAAGTGGTAGGCATGTTGTGTAAAAAAAACACTAAACTACTGTATATACACCAATAGAGCACTCATTCCTAAATCAACACACTTTTGATCATTTCTTGAAGTACAAAACACTTTAAAAGAAGAGGAAAAAAGCCTTAAGACATTAGACTTAATGAAGGTTGACTGTATTATCAGTACTTACCACAGAGTAGGAGCGCTTGGCTGAGACAAAGCACAGTGCAGAGAACCCTCAGACCACCAGCCATAGTGACCACTCAGCCCAGCTGATCGCCTGCCACCCAGCACCCACACCAAAACACACACACACACACCTGACGTCTGGTCAGCACACCTGCAACACACAGAGATAGACAGACAACAGAACAACATTAGAACAGGAGCACAGCATTATTCAGCCGAGATGCATAGGGTTTAGGTCTAGGTAGAGACATCACCACATATCATCTCTGTCCAGGTACAGACATCACCACATATCATCTCTGTCCAGGTACAGACATCACCACATATCATCTCTGTCTAGACATCACCACATATCATCTCTGTAGGTACAGACATCACCACATATCATCTCTGTCCAGGTACAGACATCACCACATATCATCTCTGTCTAGGTACAGACATCACCACATATCATCTCTGTCTAGGTACAGACATCACCACATATCATCTCTGTCCAGGTACAGACATCACCACATATCATCTCTCTCTCTCTCTCTAGGTACAGACATCACCACATATAATCTCTCTCTAGGTACAGACATCACGACATATTATCTCTGTCTAGGTACAGACATCACCACATATCATCTCTGTCCAGGTACAGACATCACCATATATCATCTCTGTCTAGGTACAGACATCACCACATAACATCATCTCTCTCTAGGTACAGACATCACCACATAACATCTCTCTCTCTAGGTACAGACATCACCACATATCATTCTCTCTCTCTCTAGGTACAGACATCACCACATATCATTCTCTCTCTCTCTAGGTACAGACATCACCACATATCATCTCTGTCCAGGTACAGACATCACCACATATCATTCTCTCTCTCTAGGTACAAACATCACCACATATCATTCTCTCTCTAGGTACAGACATCACCACATATCATTCTCTCTCTCTCTAGGTACAGACATCACCACATATCATTCTCTCTCTCTCTAGGTACAGACATCACCACATATCATTCTCTCTCTAGGTACAGACATCACCACATATTAGGTACAGACATCACCACATATCTCTCTCTAGGTACAGACATCACCACATATCATTCTCTCTCTCTAGGTACAGACATCACCACATATCATTCTCTCTCTCTAGGTACAGACATCACCACATATCATTCTCTCTCTCTAGGTACAGACATCACCACATATCATTCTCTCTCTCTCTAGGTACAGACATCACCACATATCATCTCTCTCTAGGTACAGACATCACCACATATCTTTCTCTCTATCTAGGTACAGACAAGATGAGATAATGCAGAAATAGAGACATGTAACCAGCCAAACAGTCTCAAACGATGTATACTTTATATATAGGGAATAGGCTGCAGTTTTAACCAGTCAGTAACTAGTGAAATAAGTTCCCCCTCTGCCTGTCTCATCTCATCTCCCTCCTTGCCCAGCCCAGTGGAAAAAAAACTCTATTAAGCCCTGTGATTAATCCCAAACACCATTCCTCCTGATCGTCATGACATATTCTCTTTACACACCCCTTGATCTCACACACTCCTGGCCTCTTACCCCCCCCCCCCCACCCCTCCCCCGAATGAACGAGTACTGAAGAGATTTTCCTCTCTGCTCTCAATATCTCTAGTCACACAGGACTAACTCCTCTAAGACTGACTGTAGCTTGAAGACATACACACACTCACACTCCCAGGTTCACTGTTGCCTGAAGCTGTGGTCCAGACACACAGAGAAATCTACCAAAAATGTATTAAATAATAATTTTAAAAAATAACAAATTACTTTTAGACAACTTCCTGGACAAAACGTTCCACTGTAATAGTGAAGGTGTAAACTTGGCAGTAGAAAACCTGAACACTATATTTGACCTCTCAGCTTCCTTATCAAATCTAACAATGTCCAGCAGGCAACCGAAGAAAATGAACAACATCGACAAATGGTTTGATGAAACCTGTCCAACCAAAAACAAATTGAGAATCCTGTCCAGAAAACCTGGGTCCACCAAACACCTTCACTACGGTGAATCACTAAACCAATACAGAAATACACTACGGAAAAAGAAGGAACAGCACGTCAGAAATCAGCTCAATGTAATTGAAGAATCCATAGACTCTAACCACTTCTGGGAAAATTGGAAAACACTAAACAAACAACAAACACAAATAATTATCTATCCAAAATGGAGATGTATGGGTAAACCACTTCTCCAATCTTTTTGGCTCTATAACAAAGAACAAACATCTAAAACATATACATGATCAAATACAAATCTTAGAATCTTCTATTATAGACGACCAGAACCCACTGGATTCTCCAATTACATTGAATGAACTACAGGACAAAATACAAACCCTCCAACCCAAAAAGGCCTGTGGTGTTGATGGTATCCTCGATGAAATGATAAAATATACAGACCACAAATTCCAATTGGCTATACTTAAACTCTTTGACATCAACCTTAGCTGTGGCATCTTCCCCAATATTTGGAACCAAGGACTGATCACCCCAATCCACTAAAGTGGAGACAAATTTGACCCCAATAACTACCGTAGAATATGCGTCAACAGTAACCTATGGAAAATCCTCCGCATTATCATTAAAAGCAGACTAGTGTATTTCAGATTCTGTCAGACCTGGGCCCTGACAGTAAATCTCAGTAAGACCAAAATAATGGTGTTCCAAAAAAAGGTCTAGTCGCCAGGACCACAAATACAAATTCCATCTAGACACTGTTGCCCTAGAGCACACAAAAAACTATACATACCTTGGCCTAAACATCAGCGCCACAGGTAACTTCCACAAAGCTGTGAACGATCTGAGAGACAAGGCAAGAAGGGCATTCTATGCCATCAAAAGGAACATAAAATTTGACATCCCAATTAGGATCTGGCTAAAAATACTTGAATCAGTTGTAGAACCCATTGCCCTTTATGGTTGTGAGGTCTGGGGTCCGCTCACCAACCAAGAATTCACAAAATGGAACAAACACCAAATTGAGACTCTGCATGCAGAATTCTGCAAACATATCCTCTGTGAACAAAGTAAAACACAGAATAATGCATGCAGAGCAGAATTAGGCTGATCCCCACTAATTTTCAAAATCCAGAAAAGAGACATTAAATTCTACAACGACCTAAAAGGAACAGATTCCCAAACCTTCCATAACAAAGCCATCATCTCCCTCTCCTCAGAACTAATGATATAGAACAGTAGATGCTCTAGAACAGTGCTAATGATATAGAACAGTAGATGTTCTAGAACAGTACTAATGATATAGAACAGTAGATGTTCTAGAACAGTACTAATTATATAGAACAGTAGGTGTTCTAGAACAGTACTAATTATATAGAACAGTAGGTGTTCTAGAACAGTACTAATGATGTAGAACAGTAGATGCTCTAGAACAGTACTAATGATATAGAGCAGTAGATGTTCTAGAACAGTACTAATGACATAGAACAGTACTAATGATATAGAACAGTACTAATGATATGGAACGGTAGATGTTCTAGAACAGTACTAATGATATAAAACAGTACTAATGATATAGAACGGTAGATGTTCTAGAACAGTACTAATGATATAGAACAGTAGATGTTCAAGAACAGTACAATACAGTACTAATGATATAGAACAGTAGACGTTCTAGAACAGTACTAATGATATAGAGCAGTAGATGTTCTAGAACAGTACAGTACAGTACTAATGATATAGAACAGTACTAATGATATAGAACAGTACTAATGATATAGAACAGTACTAATGATATAGAACAGTACTAATGATATGGAACGGTAGATGTTCAAGAACAGTACAGTACAGCACTAATGATATAGAACAGTAGATGTTCTAGAACAGTACTAATGATATAGAGCAGTAGATGTTCTAGAACAGTACAGTACAGTACTAATGATATAGAACAGTAGATGTTCTAGAACAGTACTAATGATATAGAACAGTAGATGTTTTAGAACAGTACTAATGATATGGAACGGTAGATGTTCAAGAACAGTACTAATGATATAGAACAGTATGAGTCATTCTATACACCTATTCAAAGTGCATTCCTAAACATCTGCTGTACATAAACTACACCGCACACCAGAGGGACAAAAGATGTCGTGCACGTGTCAGTGTGTGTGAGTGTACATTATGTGTGTGTGTGTGTTTGTGTGTGTGTGTGTGCTGTATTCAGTCAGTCGGATCAAACCCTCAGCTCTGAGGAGGATAGCGTCTCTCCTCTCCAGCGAGTCCAGACAGGCCCTGAACACTAGAACACAAGAAGACTGTCCCCATGGCATCAGCAGAAACATCTCCCTCTCTACCCAGAATAATAATATATCATTACAATAATAACAACACCAGCCACAGACAGAGAGAGACAGAGAGAGATAGACAGAGAGAGAGAGAGAAACAGAGACAAAAACAGACAGACAGACAGACAGACAGACAGACAGACAGACAGACAGACAGGCAGGCAGACAGACAGACAGACAGACAGACAGACAGACAGACAGACAGACAGACAGACAGACAGACACAGAGAGAGAGAGATATTATTAATATTATTGTTAGACAGACAGACAGACAGACACAGAGAGAGAGAGATATTATTAATATTATTGTTAGACAGACAGACAGACAGACAGACAGACAGACAGACAGACTATTACTATTATTGTTGTGTTTAGTAGTTTAGTAGTTTAGTAGTGATGATGGAAGTAGTAGTAATGATGGAAGTAATGCTGGTAGTAGTAGTAGTAGTAATTATGGTAGTAGTACTAATGATGGTAGTAGTAGCAATGATGGTAGTACTGATAGGAGTAGTAGTAGTAGTAATTATGGTAGTAGTAGTAGTAATGATGGTAGTACTGATGGTGGTAGTAGTAGTAATGGTAGTAGGAGTAGTAGTAATGATGGTAGTAATGATGGTAGTAATGATGGGAGTAGTAGTAATGATGGTAATAGTAGCAACAATGGTAGTAATGATGGTAGTAGTAGTAATGATGGTAGTAGTAGCAACAATGGTAGTAATGATGGTAGTAGTAGTAGTAATGATGGCAGTAGTAGCAATGGTAGTAGTAGTAGTAGTAATGATGATGGTAGTAATGATGGTAGTAGTAGTAGTAATGATGGTAGTAGTAGTAGTACTGATGGTAGTAGTAGTAGTAGTAATGATTGTAGTAGTAGTAGTAATGATGGTAGTAGTAGTAGTATTGATGGTAGTAGTAGTAGTAATGATGGTAGTAGTAGCAGTGATGGTAGTACTGAGGGTGATAGTAGTAGTAGTGATGGTAGTAATGCTGGTAGTAGTAGTAATGGTGGTAGTAGTAGCAACGATGGTAGTACTGGTGGTAGCAGTAGTAGTAATGATGGTAGTACTGATGGTGGTAGTATTAGTAGTAGTAATGATGGTAGTAATGATGGTAGTAGTAGTAATGATGGTAGTAGTAGCAACGACGGTAGTACTGATGGTGGTAGTAGTAGTAATAATGATGGTAGTCGTAGTATGATTGTAGTAGTAGTAGCAATGATGGTAGTAGTAGTAATGATGGTAGTAGCAGTAGTAATGATGGTAATAGTAGTATAAATGATGGTAGCAGTTGCAATGATGGTAGTGGCGATGGCAGCAGTAGTAGTAATGATGGTAGTAGTAGTAATGATGCTAGTAATGATGGTAGTAGTAGTAGTAATGATGGTAGTAATGATGGTAGTAGAGGTAATGATGGTAGTAATGATGGTAGCAGTAGTAATGATGGTAGTGGTGATGGTAGTAGTAGTAGTAATGATAGTAGATGGTAGTACTGATGGTAGTAGTAGTAGTAATGATGGTAGTTGTAGTAGTAATAATGGTAGTAATGATGGTAGTAGTAGTAATGATGGTAGTAGTAGTAGTAATTATGGTAGTAGTAGTAGCAATGACGGTAGTAGTAGTAGAAGTACTGATGATATTAGTAGTAGTAATGATGGTAGTAGTAGTAGTATTGATGGTAGTAGTAGTAGTAATGATGGTAGTAGTAGTAGTGATGATAGTACTGATGGTGATAGTAGTAGTACTGATGGTAGTAGTAGTAGTGATGGTATTAATGATGGTAGTAGTAGTAGTACTGTTGGTAGTAGTAGTACTGATGGTAGTAGTAGTACTGATGGTAGCAATGATTGTAGTAGTAGTACCGATTGTAGTACTGATTGTAGTAGTAGTACTGATAGTAGTAATGATGGTAGTAGAAGTACTGGTGGTAGTAGTACTGGTGCTAGTAATGATGGTAGTAGTACTGATGGTAGTAATGATGGTAGTAATGATGATGGTAGTAGTACTGATGGTAGTAGAACTGATGGTAGTATGATGGTAGTAGTACTGATGGTAGTAGTAATGATGGTAGTAGAACTGATGGTAGTAATGATGGTAGTAATGATGGTAGTAGTACTGATGGTAGTAATGATGGTAGTAGTAATGATGGTAGTAGTAATGGTAGTAGAACTGATGGTAGTAATGATGGTAGTAGTACTGATGATGGTAGTAATGATGGTAGTAGTAATGGTAGTAGGACTGATGGTAGTAATGGTAGTAGAACTGATGGTAGTACTGATGGTGGTAGTAATGATGGAAGTAGTACTGATGGTAGAAATGATGGTAGTAATGATGGTAGTACTACTGATGGTAGTAATGATGGTAGTAATGATGGTAGTAGAACTGATGGTAGTAATGATGGTAGTAGAACTGATGGTAGTAATGATGGTAGTAGAACTGATGGTAGTACTGATGGTAGTAGTACTGATGGTAGAAATGATGGTAGTGGTAATTATGGTAGTAATGATGGTAGTAGTACTGATGGTAGTAGTACTGATGGTAGTAATGATGGTAGTAGTACTGATGGTAGTAGTAATGATGGTAGTAGTAATGATGGGAGTAGTACTGGTGGTAGTAATGATGGTAGTAGTACTGATGGTAGTAATGATGGTAGTAGTAGTAATGATGGTAGTAGTAGTAATGATGGTAGTAGTACTGATGGTAGTAGTAATTATGGTAGTAGTACTGATGGTAGTAATGATGGTAGTAGTACTGATGGTAGTAATGATGGTAGTAGTACTGATGGTAGTAATGATGGTAGTAGTAGTAATGATGGTAGTAGTAGTAATGATGGTAGTAGTACTGATGGTAGTAATGATGGTAGTAATGATGATGGTAGTAGTACTGATGGTAGTAATGATGGTAGTAATGGTGGTAGGAGTAGTAATGGTAGTAATGATGGTAGTAGAAGTAATGGTAGTAATGATGGTAGTAATGGTGGTAGTAGTAGTAGTACTGATGGTAGTAGTAATGATGGTAGTAGTACTGATGGTAGTAGTAATGATGGTAGTAGTACTGATGGTAGTATTGATGGTAGTAGTAATGATGGTAGTAGTACTGCTGGTAGTAATGATGGTAGTAGTACTGATGGTAGTAATGATGGTAGTAGTAGCAATGGTAGTAATGATGGTAGTAATGATGGTAGTAGTAGTAGTAGTATTGATGGTAGTAGTACTGATGGTAGTAATGATGGTAGTAGTAATGATGGTAGTAGTACTGATGGTAGTAATGATGGTAGTAGTACTGATGGTAGTAATGATGGTAGTAATGATGGTAGTAGTATTAGTATTGATGGTAGTAGTAGAGTAGTAATGATGGTAGTAGTAGTAATGATGGTAGTAGTAGTAGTGATGGTAGTAATGATGGTGATATTAGTATGAGAGAGAGACAGAGAATTGGTGGAAAGTGGTGTTGGGGGTAAAACATACGACATTATAAAATCCATGTACACAAACAACAAGTGTGCGGTTAAAATTGGCAAAAAACACACATTTCTTTCCACAGAGCTGGGGGGTGAGACAGGGATGCAGCTTAAGCCCCACCTTCTTCAACATATATATCAATGAATTGGCGAGGGCACTAGAACAGTCTGCAGCACCCGGCCTCATCCTGCTAGAATCTGAAGTCAAATGTCTACTGTTTGCTGATGATCTGGTGCTTCTGTCACCAACCAAGGAGGGTCTACAGCAGCATCTAGATCTTCTGCACAGATTCTGTCAGACCTGGGCCCTGACAGTAAATCTCAGTAAGACCAAAATAATGGTGTTCCAAAAAAGGTCCAGTCACCAGGACCACAAATACAAATTCCATCTAGACACTGTTGCCCTAGAGCAGACAAAAAACTATACATGCCTTGGCCTAAACATCAGCACCACAGGTAACTTCCACAAAGCTGTGAACGATCTGAGAGACAAGGCAAGAAAGGCATTCTATGCCATCAAAAGGAACATAAAATTCAACATACCAATTAGGATCTGGCTAAAAATACTTGAATCAGTCATAGAGCCCATTGCCCTTTATGGTTGTGAGGTCTGGGGTCTGCTCACCAACCAAGATTTCACAAAATGGGACGAACACCAAATTGAGACTCTGCATGCAGAATTCTGCAAAAATATCCTCCGTGTACAACGTAGAACACCAAATGCAGAGCAGAATTAGGCCGATACCCACTAATTATCAAAATCCAGAAAAGAGATGTTAAATTCTACAACCACCTAAAAGGAAGTGATTCCCAAAACTTCCATAACAAAGCCATCACCTACAAGAGAGATTAACCTGGAGAAGAGCCCCTAAGCAAGCTGGTCCTGGGGCTCTGTTCACAAACACAAACACACCCCACAGAGCCCCAGGACAGCAGCACAATTAGACCCAACCAAATCATGAGAAAACAAAAAGATAATTACTTTACACATTGGAAAGAATTGACAAAAAAAACTGAGTAATCTAGAATGTTATTTGGCCCTACACAGAGAGTACACAGCGGCAGAATACCTGACCACTGTGACTGACCCAAACTTAAGGAAAGCTTTGACTATGTACAGACTCAGTGAGCATAGCCTTAGGGAGATATGGCTCTCAAGAGAAGACAGGCTATGTGCACACTGTCCATAAAATGAGGTGGAAACTGAGCTGCACTTCCTAACCTCCTGCCCAATGTATGACCATATTAGAGATACATACTTCCCTCAGATTACACAGATCCACAAAGATTTTTTTTTTTTAAATCACATTTTGATAAACTCCCATATCTACTGGGTGAAATTCCACAGTGTGACATCACAGCAGCAAGATTTATGACCTGTTGCCACAAGAAAAGGGCAACCAGTGAAGAACAAAGACCATTGTAAATACAACCCATATTTATGCTTATTTATTTTCCCTTGTGTACTTTAACCATTTGTACATCGTTACAACACTGTATATATACATAATATGACATGTGTAATGTCTTTATTGTTTTGAAACTTCTGTATGTGTAATGTTTACTGTTAATTTGTATTGTTTAATTCACTTTTGCATATTATCTACCTCACTTGCGAGAAAGAGGGAGAAAGAGAGAGAGAGAGAGAGAGAGACAGACAGAGAGAGAGGGAGACAGAGAGAGAGAGAGAGGGAGAGAGAGCAAGAGAGAGAGAGAGAGAGACAGACAGACAGAGAGAGGGAGAGAGAGAGAGAGAGAGAGAGAGAGAGAGAGAGAGAGAGAGAGAGAGAGAGAGAGAGAGAGAGAGAGACAGACAGACAGAGAGAGAGAGAGACAGACAGACAGACAGACAGACAGACAGACAGACAGACAGAGAGAGAGACAGAGAGACAGAGAGAGAGAGAGTGGGGTGGGTAACCTGACACACTACAGTTTGAAAGGAAACTAGAGCTGATACTGTAACTAACTCGTTTCCTTTAAGTGTTAACCCCTTTCTAATCCCTGACAGTTCCCAGGTTTGTGTAAACCAGCGTCTGTTTATCAGTCTCAGTGATCTGGCACAACGAGGAAACAACAGAACAGGGGCATCCTTCCTGACTCGGTTGGATCTTTCTCCATCCATCCTGATCCATCTCTGTCTGTCTCCTCTCCCCTAGGACTGACTGGGGAGATGTGATATCTTGTCTCGTTCATCTGAGAACAGCATCCTGATGCAGGCAAGCAGGGCAGAGGAAGGACACCAGGGATATGAAAGGTAATTCTCTCTTTCTCTGCCAGCTCAGACACCACACAGGCTGCCGGATTAGATGGCTGGCTGCAACATGCCCATGGCCCCATTCACAAAAGGGAAGTCCCTTGTAGGACGGAGTCTGATCTGATGATCTGATGATCTGATGAGACGGAGAGCAAAGAGCTGGAAAACTGTTTCCTTCCTCTACTACTACTGCCTGGCTCCTCCCTCCCTAGTCCCAACGCTGATACCCTGCCAGTCTATTTTACTGCTGGCTCCTCCCTCCCGAGTCCCAACGCTGATACCCTGCCAGTCTATTATACTGCTGGCTCCTCCCTCCCTAGTCCCAACGCTGATACCCTGCCAGTCTATTATACTGCTGGCTCCTCCCTCCCTAGTCCGAACGCTGATACCCTGCCAGTCTATTATACTGCTGGCTCCTCCCTCCCTAGTCCCAACGCTGATACCCTGCCAGTCTATTATACTGCCTGGCTCCTCCCTCCCTAGTCCCAACGCTGATACCCTGCCAGTCTATTATACTGCTGGCTCCTCCCTCCCTAGTCCCAACGCTGATACCCTGCCAGTCTATTATACTGCTGGCTCCTCACTCCTTAGTCCCAACGCTGATACCCTGCCAGTCTATTATACTGCTGGCTCCTCCCTCCCTAGTCCCAACGCTGATACCCTGCCAGTCTATTATACTGCTGGCTCCTCCCTCCCTAGTCCCAACGCTGATACCCTGCCAGTCCAACGCTGATACCCTGCCAGTCTATTATACTGCTGGCTCCTCCCTCCCTAGTCCCAACGCTGATACCCTGCCAGTCTATTATACTGCTGGCTCCTCCCTCCCTAGTCCCAACGCTGATACCCTGCCAGTCTATTATACTGCTGGCTCCTCCCTCCCTAGTCCCAACGCTGATACCCTGCCAGTCTATTATACTGCTGGCTCCTCCCTCCCTAGTCCCAACGCTGATACCCTGCCAGTCTATTATACTGCTGGCTCCTCCCTCCCTAGTCCCAACGCTGATACCCTGCCAGTCTATTATACTGCTGGCTCCTCCCTCCCTAGTCCCAACGCTGATACCCTGCCAGTCTATTATACTGCTGGCTCCTCACTCCCTAGTCCCAACGCTGATACCCTGCCAGTCTATTATACTGCTGGCTCCTCCCTCCCTAGTCCCAACGCTGATACCCTGCCAATCTATTATACTGCTGGCTCCTCCCTCCCTCGTCCCAACGCTGATACCCTGCCAGTCTATTATACTGCTGGCTCCTCCCTCCCTCGTCCCAACGCTGATACCCTGCCAGTCTATTATATTGCTGGCTCCTCCCTCCCTAGTCCCAACGCTGATACCCTGCCAGTCTATTATACTGCTGGCTCCTCC
>NC_092170.1:44589323-44594323 GCF_045791955.1 Oncorhynchus clarkii lewisi
CCCCTGTCAGCTCCCCTACCAGCTCCCCTACCAGCTCCCCTGTCAGCTTCCCTGTCAGCTCTCCTATCAGCTCCCCTGTCAGCTCCCCTGTCAGCTCCCCTATCAGCTCCCCTATCAGCTCCCCTGTCAGCTCCCCTGTCAGCTCCCCTGTCAGCTCCCCTACCAGCTCCCCTGTCAGCTCCCCTATCAGCTCCCCTGTCAGCTCCCCTATCAGCTCCCCTGTCAGCTCCCCTGTCAGCTCTCCTGTCAGCTCCCCTACCAGCTCCCCTGTCAGCTCTCCTATCAGCCCCCCTGTCAGCTCCCCTGTCAGCTCCCCTATCAGCTCCCCTAGCAGCTCCCCTGATAGCTCCCCTGTCAGCTCCCCTGTCAGCTCCCCTGTCAGCTCCCCTGTCAGCTCCCCTATCAGCTCCCCTGTCAGCTCCCCTGTCAGCTCCCCTGTCAGCTCCCCTACCAGCTCCCCTGTCAGCTCTCCTATCAGCCCCCCTGTCAGCTCCCCTGTCAGCTCACCTGTCAGCTCCCCTGTCAGCTCCCCTATCAGCTCCCCTATCAGCTCCCCTGTCAGCTCCCCTATCAGCTCCCCTATCAGCCCCCCTGTCAGCTCTCTTATCAGCTCCCCTATCAGCTCCCCTATCAGCCCCCCTGTCAGCTCCCCTGATAGCTCTCCTGACAACCCCCCACATCCACTGAGGACACACAAAAGCCAGAGATTGTGCTCCTCATTGACTCAAATGGCAAATACATTCAAGACACAAAGTGGCTAAACTCTGGTGCCCAAACACTAGGCCTACACCCAGACCACAGCATCAACAGCTAAGCTACACCCCAACCAGATGAGACACCCCAACCAGCTGAGACACCCCCCCCCCCCCCCCAAATTCACACAAATGACCTGAGGGCAGCAGCAGGAAAGTGAGTGATTGAAAAAACGTATTCTTCTACTACTGAAAAGACTTCCACCCTGCCACCATGAAAAGACTTCCACCCTGCCACCATGAAAAGACTATCACCCTGCCACCATGAAAAGACTTCCACCCTGTCACCATGAAAAGACTTCCACCCTGCCACCATGAAAAAACATCCAGCCTGCCACCATGAAAAGACTATCACCCTGCCACCATGAAAAGACTACCACCCTGCCACCATGAAAAGACTTCCACCCTGCCACCATGAAAAGACTTCCACCCTGCCACCATGAAAAAACGTCCACCCTGCCACCATGAAAAGACTTCCACCCTGCCACCATGAAAAGACTATCACCCTGCCACCATGAAAAGACTACCACCCTGCCACCATGAAAAGACTACCACCCTGCCACCATGAAAAGACTACCACCCTGCCACCATGAAAAGACTTCCACCCTACCACCATGAAAAGACTTCCACCCTGCCACCATGAAAATACTTCCACCCTGCCACCATGAAAAGACTTCCACCCTGCCACCATGAAAAGACCTCCAACCTGCCACCATGAAAAGACTTCCACCCTGCCACCATGAAAAGACTTCCACCCTGCCACCATGAAAAGACTACCACCCTGCCACCATGAAAAGACTTCCACCCTGCCACCATGAAAAGACTTCCACCCTGCCACCATGAAAAGACTACCACCCTGCCACCATGAAAAGACTTCCACCCTGCCACCATACAGCGGGTGAAAGAGATAATTTCCCGGGACTGTACCTCAAAACCTAATGTCTACCTGACCCACCACTCCACCCTGAACTTCAACAGCCTTGATGACAAGGTCCAGCTCTACAAGGCAGCAGTCCCAATTTTACAAGGACCCTGAAGGACGTCACCCTCAACCGCAGGAGCAAAAGAGCAACGGATACCCCTCCCAGACCAGCGAGACCCTCTCCCAGACCAGCGGGACCCCCACCCAGACCAGCGGGACTAATTTGGTATAGCAGACCTAACCCACTCTATTAAATTAGTCAAAACAAGAACATTTTATATCTGGCTAAAAATTAATAAGATATTAATTACCTATATCCCCCCACTAGAATCTTCATACTTTAATGAATTCAGCTTCTCCATCCTGGAGGGGGAAATCAATAATGTCCAGGCCCAGGGACATGTACTAGTCTGTGGCGACCTAAACTGGACAAGAACCTGCCACCATCAGCACACAGGGGGACAAACACCTACCTGGAGGTGACATCATTCCCTCCCAAATATGTCCCCTTGGACACAACTATGAAAACAAAACCAACAAAAACGGGTCACAACTCCTGCAGCTCCTGCACACTGGGTCTGTATATAGTCAACGATAGACTTCGAGGGGACTCCTATGGTAGGTACACCTATAGCTCATCTCTACAGATCATCTCTTTATCACTGAACTCCACCCAGAGTCTCTCAGAGCGTTCACAGTCAGCCCACTGACCTCCACCCAGAGTCTCTCAGAGCGTTCACAGTCAGCCCACTGACCTCCACCCAGAGTCTCTCAGAGCGTTCACAGTCAGCCCACTGACCTACACCCAGGTGTCCCAGCTGACCTGACCTCCACCCAGTGTCTCTCAGAGCGTTCACAGTCAGCCCACTGACCTCCACCCAGAGTCTCTCAGAGTGTTCACAGTCAGCCCACTGACCTCAACCCAGAGTCTCTCAGAGTGTTCACAGTCAGCCCACTGACCTCCACCCAGAGTCTCTCAGAGTGTTCACAGTCAGCCCACTGACACCCCTATCAGATCACAGCAAAATCACAGACAACTTGAACAGAGCAACACTCAATCACGAGGCATCAAATCTACATGTGACTGACTGGTTCTAGACTTTGAGGTGAAGACCAGACCACATAGAGAGAGAGAGAGAGAGAGAGAGAGAGAGAGAGAGAGAGAGAGAGAGAGAGAGAGAGAGAGAGAGAGAGAGAGAGAGAGAGAGAGAGAGAGAGAGAGAGAGAGAGAGAGAGAGAGAGAGAGAGAGAGAGAGAGAGAGAGATGGAGAGAGAGAGAGAGATGGACTACTTGAACAGAGCAACACTCAATCACGAGGCATCAAAGCCAAAGGAACTGAGTAATATAAAGAAACGTTATAGATGGAAGGAAAGTAGTGTGGAAACCTGCCAAAAAACAATGAGACAACAACAAATTCAACCCCTTCAAGACAACTTCCTGGACAAAACATTTCACTGTAATAGTGAAGGTGTAAACTTGGCAGTAACCTTGGGAAAATCATTTGCATTATCATTAACAGCAGACTCATACATTTCCTCAGCGAAAACAATATACTGAGAAAATGTCAAATTTGCTTTTTACCAAATTATCATAAGACAGACCACGTATTCATCCTGCACACTAATTGACAAACAAACAAACCAAAACAAAGGTAAAGTCTTCTCATGCTTTGTTGATTACAAAAAAAGGTTTTGACTCAATTTGGCATGAGGGTCTGCTATACAAACTGATGGAAAGTGGTGTTAGGCTAAAAACATACAACATTATAAAATCCATGTACACAAACAACAAGTGTGCTGTTAAAATTGGCAAAAAAACACACACATTTCTTTCCACAGAGCTGGGGGGTGAGACAAGGATGCAACCCCACCCTCTTCAACATATACATCAATGAATTGGCAAAGGCACTAGAAAAGTCTGCAGCACTCGGCCTCCCCCTACTAGAATCTGAAGTCAAATGTCTGCTGTTTGCCGATGATCTGGTGCTTCTGTCACCAACCAAGGAGGGCCTACAGCAGCACCTAGATCTTCTGCACAGATTCTGTCAGACCTGGGCCCTGACAGTAAAACTCAGTAAGACCAAAATAATGGTGTTCCAAAAAAGGTCCAGTTCCCAGGACCATGAATATAAATTCTATCTAGACACTATTGCCCTAGAGCACACAAAAAACTATACATACCTTGGCCTAAACATCAACACCACAAGTAACATCCACCAAGCTGCAAACGATCTGAGAGACAAGGCGAAAAGGGCCTTCTATGCCATCAAAAATAACATAAAATGTAACCAATTAGGATCTGGCTAAAAAGTTATAGAACCCATTGCCCTTTATGGTTGTGAGGTCTGGGGTCCGCTCAACAACCAAGAATTCACAAAATGGGACAAACACCAAATTGAGACTCTGCATGCAGAATTCTACAAAAATACAGTCTGTGTACAACGTAAAATAATGCATGCAGAGCAGAATTAGGCCGATACCCGCTAAATTATCAAAATCCAGAAAAGGGCTGTTAAATTCTACAAACACCTAAAAGGAAGCGATTCCCAAACCTTCCATAAAAAAGCCATCACCTACAGAGAGATGAACCTGGACAAACACAAACACACCCCACAGAGCCCCAGGACTGGAGCACAATTAGACCCAACCAAATCATGAGAAAACTAAAAGATAATTACTTGACACATTGGAAAGAATTAACAAAAAAACAGAGTAATCTAGAATGCTATTTGTCCACTGTGATTGACCCAAACTTAAGGAAAGCTTTGACTATGTACAGACTCAGTGAGCATAGCCTTGCTATTGAGAAAGGCCGCCGTAGGCAGACATGGCTCTCAAGAGAAGATAGGCTATGTGCTCACTGCCCACAAAATGATGTGGAAACTGAGCTGCACTTCCTAACCTCCTGCCCAATGTATGACCATATTAAAGACACATATTTCCCTCAGACTACACAGATCCACAAAGAACTTGAAAACAAACCCAATTTTAATAAACTCTCATCACAGCAGCAACATTTGTGAGCTGTTGCCACAAGTTCTTTTGGAACTTTGTAAATTCAATTTGTATTGTTTATTTCACATTTATTTATTATCTATTTCCCTTACTTTGGGGAATTGATAGTGAGACAGAGAGAGAGAGAGAGAGAGAGAGAGAGAGAGAGAGAGAGAGGGAGAGAGAGAGAGTGAGAGAGAGGGAGAAATAGAGAGAGAGAGAGAGAGAGAGAGAGAGAGAGAGAGAGAGAGAGAGAGAGAGAGAGGGACAGAGAGAGAGAGAGAGAGAGAGAGGGACAGAGAGAGAGAGAGAGAGAGGAGAGAGAGAGAGAG
>NC_092170.1:44599323-44601823 GCF_045791955.1 Oncorhynchus clarkii lewisi
CTACCAAGCTCTACTCTACTGTGCTCTACTGCACTCTACTCTACTGTACTCTACTGTACTGTACTCTACTGAGCTCTACTGTACTCTACCGAGCTCTACTCTACTGTACTGTGCTCTACTCTACTGTACTCTACTCTACTGCACTCTACTGAGCTCTACTGTACTCTACTGAGCTCTACTGTACTCCACTGTAGTCTACCATACTCTACCGAGCTCTTCTCTACTGTACTCTACTGTACTCTACTGTAATGTACTCTACTTTACTCTCCTCTACTGTACCCTACAGTACTCTACTGTACTCTACTGTACTGTACTCTACTGTACTCTACTGTACTCTACTGTACCGTGGAAACATAAAAAACTGAGACCAAACTTCTCATCTGCACAGTTCCAGTAAATGAGTATTTTTTTGTGAAATGTTCAGTGTAAAATGTTCAGTGTAAAATGTTCAGTGTAAAATGTTCAGTGTGAAATGTTCAGTGTAAAATGTTCAGTGTGAAATGTTCAGTGTGAAATGTTGTGTGAAATGTTCAGTGTGAAATGTTCAGTGTGAAATGTTCAGTGTGAAATGTTCAGTGTGAAATGTTCAGTGTGAAATGTTCAGTGTGAAATGTTCAGTGTGAAATGTTCAGTGTAAATGTGTTAAAAGTACTCCTTGTACATAGAGTTGTTTGTTAACCTTTGAAATCAATGGTTTTTGTTTGGCATGTATTCCGTTACCGTGAAATTGATCACTGACTGTATCTGTCAACAAGGAGGTACTGTACTCTCTAAATATCCTATCATATTAGTCTAGTCTGGTTGTATTTTAAATATCGTATTAGTCTAAAATAAGGTGGTTGTATTTTAATGGTAGATCAACTGACACAAACAAAACCACACTCTACTAAACCAAACCAAACCAAACCACACCAAACAAAGCTAAACCAAACTAAACCAAACCAAACTAAACCAAACCAGTAAATTATACTTCCCCTATTCCTGTTGACTGTGTGTACTGTCTGTCTTGATAAACAGTGGGTTCACGTTTCAATGGGTTGAATCTCTCCCTCCCGCAGCAGAGTGGAGGGGGCCACATCTCCTCTTTTTAGCCCTGGCCTAAAATGGCACCCACAACCACAGCCCCAGCCCCAGCCTCAGCATAGTCAAAACCCAGCTACAGGCAGGCCCAGGCCAGGGATGGAAGCAACAAGAGTTGCAGCGGTAGCCCACACCACACCACGTCCCTCCCTCCCTCAGTCACACTCAGCAGCACAGAGCAGCCCTTCACAAGTGAGTGGCCTGTTCTGTTTGTCAGCCCGAGGGGAGTTGCCAGCCACTAGTTCTGCCTTAATATAGTCTTGCTGTATTCTCTCTCTCTCCTCCACACAGGAAAAAGCCACACATTGGGGCACAGAGAGAAACCAAGAGAGAAACCAGAGAAACCAGAAGAGAAACCAGATAGAAACCAGATAGAAACCAGATAGAAACCAGAGAGAAACCCTGATAAACCAGATAGAAACCAGACAGAAACCAGAGAGAAACCAGAGAGAAACCAGAGAGAAACCAGATAGAAACCAGAGAGAAATGAGATAGAAACCAGATAAACCAGATAGAAACCAGAGAAACCTGATAGAAACCAGCTGGAAACCAGAGAAACCAGATATAAACCAGATAGAAACCCAGAGAGAAACCAGATAGAAACCAGATTGAAACCAGAGAGAAACCAGATAGAAACCAGATAGAAACCAGAGAGAAACCAGATAGAAACTTGAGAGAAACCATATAGAAACCAGACAGAAACCAGAGAGATACCAGAGAGAAACCAGATAGAAACCAGAGAGAAACGAGATAGAAACTTGAGAGAAACCAGATGGAAAACAAATAGAAACCAGATAAACCAGATAGAAACCAGAGAAACCAGATAGAAACCAGCTGGAAACCAGAGAAACCAGATAGAAACCAGAGAAACCAGAGAGAAAGCAGAGAGAAACCCAATAAAAACCAGAGAGAAACCAGATAAAAACCAGATAGAAACCAGATAGAAACCAGAGACAAACCAGATAAAAACCAGAGAGAAACCAGAGAGAAACCAGAGACAAACCAGAGAGAAACCAGAGACAAACCAGATAAAAACCAGAGAGAAACCAGATAGAAACCAGATAGAAACCAGAGAGAAACCAGATAGAAACCAGATAGAAACAAGAGAGAAACCAGAGAGAAACCAGATAGAAACCAGAGAGAAACCAGATAAAAACCAGATAGAAACCAGATAGAAACCAGAGACAAACCAAATAAAAACCAGAGAGAAACCAGAGAGAAACCAGAGACAAACCAGAGAGAAACCAGAGACAAACCAGATAAAAACCAGAGAGAAACCAGATAGAAACCAGATAGAAACAAGAGAGAAACCAGAGAGAAACCAGATAGAAACCAGAGAGAAACCAGAGACAAACCAGATAAAAACCAGAGAGAAACCAGAGAGAAACTAGAGAGAACCCCAGAGAGAAACCAGATAGAG
>NC_092170.1:44606823-44626823 GCF_045791955.1 Oncorhynchus clarkii lewisi
GAGAATTATTTATTTCAGCTTTTATTTCTTTCATCACATTCCTAGGGGGTCAGAAGTTTACATACACTCAATTAGTATTTGGTAGCATTGCCTTTTAAATTGTTTAACTTGGGTCAAACGTTTCGGGTAGCCTTCCACAAGCTTCACACAATAAGTTGGGTGAATTTTGGCCCATTCCTCCTGACAGAGCTGGTGTAACTGAGTCAGGTTTGTAGGCCTCCTTGCTCACACACGCATTTTTCAGTTCTGCCAACACCTTTTCTATGGGATTGAAGTGCACCAGTCCCTCCTGCAGCAAACCACCCCCACAACACTAACTAAAGATAATACCCACTGCTTGTAGCTATGTATTAATCTAACAGGACATTTAATGTCCCAAAATAATTCCTATTGAGCTCAAAATGTAGAATTGAATTAACAATTAATGTCCCAGTTGTAGCCTACCGCCCATTGAGGCCTATGCATTTCACACTCTGTAACTCAAAGCCATATCAAATATCTTGTTTTAATAATAAAATAATTCCTATTGAGCTCAAAATGTAGAATTGAGAAATAAAAAGTAGCCCTACAGAAAGCTGAGGACATCCTCTCTTCATCTGTGATCACAAGATAGTTGTGTTTTGTCCCAAAAAAGTTGATTTAAAAATGTTATACAATAAGAACACTTAAGAGTGGCTCGCTCGACACATCAGCAGGCCCCATCAGCATGCCAGCTTAAGCCCCACCCTCTTCAACATATATATCAACGAATTGGCGCGGGCACTAGAAAAGTCTGCAGCACCCGGCCTCACCCTGCTAGAATCTGAAGTCAAATGTCTGCTGTTTGCTGATGATCTGGAGCTTCTGTCACCAACCAAGGAGGGCCTACAGCAGCACCTAGATCTTATGCACAGATTCTGTCAGACCTGGGCCCTCACAGTAAATCTCAGTAAGACCAAAATAGCGGTTGCCAGATAATTGAATGTTAATTTCTCTACCATAAGCCGCCTCCAACTTTGTTTTAGATCATTTGTCAGTACGTCCATCTGGGCTCACAGCCGCAGACCACGTGTAACCGCGCCAGCCCAGGAACTCCACATCTGGCTTCTTCACCTGTGGGATCGTCTGAGAACAGCCACTCAGATAGCTGATGAACCTGTGGGATAGTCTGAGACCAGCCACTCAGATAGCTGATGAACCTGTGGGATCGTCTGAGACCAGCCACTCAGATAGCTGATGAACCTGTGGGATCGTCTGAGACCAGCCACTCAGATAGCTGATGAACCTGTGGGATCGTCTGAGACCAGCCACTCAGATAGCTGATGAACCTGTGGGATCGTCTGAGACCAGCCACTCAGATAGCTGATGAACCTGTTCAAAAACGGTCAGAAACCGTCTCAGGGACGCTCATCTGCAACGTCCGTCGTCCTCACCAGGGTCTTAAATTGACTGCAGTTCCCTAAAAACATCTGAATGAGCGATGAATATTCAAAATTCAGGAAGTCCGTTTCCTATTTTTCTGACTCAGTGTTTGGAGAGAGTCTGGTCCAACAGCTGATCGGTTACTGCAACAATACTGAAGACCAGAGCAGAACTCAAATAAACAACACAACCACAGAGCTATTTATCCCCAGAGACACCACTTTCATCCACTCCGACAGGGCTAGAGACACTACTCAGCTCCACTACAACAGGACTAGAGACACTACTCAGCTCCACTACAACAGGACTAGAGACACTACTCAGCTCCACTACAACAGGACTAGAGACACTACTCAGCTCCACTACAACAGGACTAGAGACACTACTCAGCTCCACTACAACAGGACTAGAGACACTACTCAGCTCCACTACAACAGGACTAGAGACACTACTCAGCTCCACTACAACAGGACTAGAGACACTACTCAGCTCCACTACAACAGGACTAGAGACACTACTCAGCTCCACTACAACAGGACTAGAGACACTACTCAGCTCCACTACAACAGGACTAGAGACACAACTCAGCTCCACTACAACAGGACTAGAGACACTACTGTCACCCCCCCCAACAGGGCCAGAGACACTACTGTCACCCCCTCCAACAGGGCCAGAGACACTACTGTCATCCCCTCCAACAGGGCCAGAGACACTACTGTCACCCCCTCCAACAGGGCTAGAGACACTACTGTCACCCCCTCCAACAGGGCTAGAGACACTACTGTCACCCCCTCCAACAGGGCCAGAGACACTACTGTCATCCCCTCCAACAGGGCTAGAGACACTACTGTCATCCCCTCCAACAGGGCCAGAGACACTACTGTCATCCCCTCCAACAGGGCCAGAGACACTACTGTCACCCCCTCCAACAGGGCCAGAGACACTACTGTCATCCCCTCCAACAGGGCTAGAGACACTACTGTCACCCCCTCCAACAGGGCCAGAGACACTACTGTCATCCCCTCCAACAGGGCTAGAGACACTACTGTCATCCCCTTCAACAGGGCTAGACCAGAGACCAGTGAGGTTAGCTAGCTACCTCTGACTAGCTGTTGCTGACTTTGCCTTGGTTGCCTGGCTAACATCTGGGCTGCAGGCAGAGAGAGAGGAACCCCAGGAACCAGGGTTGGCTGAGAGGAGGACTCCCAAAATAACAGAGAAACCACTTTCCCTCTTTCACACAGCCATTCAATTCCACCATGACACAACTCCCCCCCCCCCCTCTCTCTCTCACCCTCTCACCTCCCCAAAAGAACACATCCTCTCTCTCTTTCTCTCCCCCACCACACCACATCCTCTCCCTCTCTCTCTCTCTGTCTCTCTCTCTATGTCTCTCTCTCTCTCTCTCTCTCTCCCTCTCGCTCGCTCTCTCCCTCTCTCTCTCTCTCTCTCTCTCTCTCTCTCTCTCTCTCTCCCTCTCTCTCTCTCTCTCTCTCCCTCTCGCTGTCTCTCCCTCTCTCTCTCACCCTCTCACCTCCCCAAAAGAACATATCATCTCTCTCTGTGTCTCTCTCTCTCTCTCTCTCTCTCTCTCTCTCTCAATTCTAGGGGTTTTATTGGCATGGGAAATATATGTTTACATTGACCAAACAAGTGAAATAGATAATAAACAAAAGTGAAATAAACAATAAAGACAGTAAACATTACATTCACAAAAGTTCCAAAAGAATAGAGGCATTTCAAACATATTATGTTTAATTATGTCTCTCTGGTTGTTGAAACACACTCACATAGAGGTAATGATTCCTCCTCAGTGTTCCCCTCTGAATCCTTTTCTACACTCTTCATTATTCTGATGTTCTGACAGGTTCCTCTGTTCTATTCTAACCTGACCTCAACCAAACCCTCCCTACCCCTAAACCCCAACCCCTGGGAGACACCCAGGACAAAGGAGCCATCCACTACATCTCTCTCTCTCTCTCTCTCTCTCTCTCTCTCTCTATCTGTCTCTCTCTCTCTCTCTCTCTCTCTCTCTCTCTCTCTCTCTCTCTCTCTCTCTCTCTCTCTCTCTCTCTCTCTGTCTCTCTCTCTGTCTCTCTCTCACTCTCTGTCTCTCTCTGTCTCTCTCTCTCTCTCTCTCTCTCTCTCTCTCTCTCTCTCTCTCTCTCTCTCTCTCTCGCTCCTGCTTTAATCATCAGAGTGAATCATCAGAAATAACCTCTGTCATTATGCATCAACCTCACTTGTTAAAACACTAATCAATCAGATCATTCAGCCACAGTCCAGACGTCCACTAGTGATCCAATCAGGTTGCTGTGTCTGATTGTGATTACGACAGTGGAGTCAGAATGACCAACAGAGCCATTAGCGGAGAAGGGGTTTGAATCATTACACGTGCTGCTTACATTCAAATAGACCACTTAACATACCTCTCTCATGTG
Organism: Oncorhynchus clarkii lewisi; assembly: GCF_045791955.1. NCBI lineage: Eukaryota > Metazoa > Chordata > Actinopteri > Salmoniformes > Salmonidae > Oncorhynchus > Oncorhynchus clarkii. Next base: position 44,610,666 of record NC_092170.1, read on the forward strand.
TTTGTCATTATCCCCAGCCCTAATCGGCCAAACATTATTCTACTATAACGGCACGGCCGTGTTTACCTCCGTCTGTATGATAAGTACCACTAATGATTTATTTCATTTTTTCTACTAATCACCCAAACAGAAAAACACGCCTTTAAAAATAACACAACGGTTTCTCAGGAAACTTGATCACTTATATCACAATACAGAACATTATGTCACAATACAGAACATTATGTCACAATACAGAACATTATGTCACAATACAGAACATTATGTCACAATACAGAACATTATGTCACAATACAGAACATTATGTCACAATACAGAACATTATATCACAATACAGAACATTATATCACAATACAGAACATTATGTCACAATACAGAACATTATGTCACAATATACAACATTATATCACAATACAGAACATTATGTCACAATACAGAGCATTATCTCACAATATACAACATTATATCACAATACAGAACATTATGTCACAATACAGAACATTATGTCACAATACAGAACATTATATCACAATACAGAACATTATATCACAATACAGAACATTATGTCACAATACAGAACATTATGTCACAATACAGAACATTATGTCACAATACAGAACATTATGTCACAATACAGAACATTATGTCACAATACAGAACATTATCTCACAATATACAACATTATATCACAATACAGAACATTATGTCACAATACAGAGCATTATCTCACAATATACAACATTATATCACAATACAGAACATTATGTCACAATACAGAACATTATCTCACAATATACAACATTATATCACAATACAGAACATTATATCACAATACAGAACATTATGTCACAATACAGAACATTTTCTCACAATATACAACATTATATCACAATATACAACATTATATCACAATATAGAACATTATCTCACAATACACAACATTATATCTCACTACAGAGCATGAAATCACACTCACAATACATACACAACATCGGTCAAATATACAGAAATCCCCAAATACCCTGTGCGTCCATAATCTACATGTTAAAAGGTTATCTGGCTAGCACAGCAGTAGGCGAGCAGGGGGACGGCCGGGTCGGTAGCAACACAAAGACTTCAGGTCTCTGATCTGAGCTCTTCTAATAACGGAGAGCAGAGAGAATAGCTTTGGAAGTCAACGGAAGTGTCTTCTTGTCCCCCTGTAGAGGAAACAATGGCCGGAGAGACCGTTTGAACTTTAAAGAGTTTTATTTGGAAGCGCTCATGTGTGCTCTCACTGGCTCCGTGCCTCCTGAGACACATTCAAACCTTTTTGTTGGCCCCCACTAAGAAGTGTTCCTGGTTGTAAGTGGCCCCTATGTAACGTTAGGAGCTGTGAAACAACCGTGATATGGGGAGGGGGGGGGGGGGGGGGAACATTACATGGAAACTAACAGGTAATAAAATAACAACAGCAAAGCATCTTAGTTAGTTAGTTCCTCAGACATTCTGAATAATAATAACATTAGACAATAATCTAGGACTAAATGAAATATGGTAGACAATAATCTAGGACTAAATGAAATATGGTAGACAATAATCTAGGACTAAATGAAATATAGTAGACAATAATCTAGGACTAAATGAAATATGGTAGACAATAATCTAGGACTAAATGAAATATAGTAGACAATAATCTAGGACTAAATGAAATATAGTAGACAATAATCTAGGACTAAATGAAATATAGTAGACAATAATCTAGGACTAAATGAAATATAGTAGACAATAATCTAGGACTAAATGAAATATGGTAGACAATAATCTAGGACTAAATGAAATATAGTAGACAATAATCTAGGACTAAATGAAATATGGTAGACAATAATCTAGGACTAAATGAAATATAGTAGACAATAATCTAGGACTAAATTAAATATAGTAGACAATAATCTAGGACTAAATGAAATATGGTAGACAATAATCTAGGACTAAATGAAATATAGTAGACAATAATCTAGGACTAAATTAAATATAGTAGACAATAATCTAGGACTAAAGGAAATATAGTTACTGTGAAACTCTATTTTAGACATAAAGACAACAAATATAAACTGTTTTCTATACCGCGGACGGGCCAGGTTATATTGATGTACGACAGAGAAAGGAAACAAGGAGAATAGACTGAAAGGGGTAATTCCACTGTAACAGATGTTTCACTTCAAATGTATGCCAAAACAAAAACCATTGATTTCAAAGTTTAACAAACCATATCAAATCAACTCTATACTTCATTGTAACAGTTTACACTGAACATTTTACAAAATTATTTTACATTGCATTTACTGTCCAGATGCAAAAAATTTGGTAACAGAATTTCGGTAAATTCCATTTTAACAAATTATAATTATAAAAATGATTAATGTTAAAATGAATATCTGCTCCAAATGAAAATTCAATGATGTCTTCAGAAAGAAGATGTGTGTCATCTATGATACGACAACGTGACATATTGAACTACATCAAGGAATGTGGATTGACACCCGGTAACGGAATTTCATCCCGGGTCCCTGATCGGTACGACACAGCAGCGTCTTAGCCAGTTTGACTAAAATATCATTGAGTCTTAGTCATATTTTCATCATTTGAATAATGATTTAGCCTAGTTACCATTCACAGTTGAGCTCACTCAGTTTAGCCCAAAGCTGATTGGCAATTATTTAATCTTTTGGGGTTTTTTTTCAAGGGAGCCCAAATGCAGGCTGGCTTCCCTTGAATTCAACGGGCGGCAACAACAACGTCTTTCTGACCAGAGAACATCAGATACTGTAGAGACGCTACACCTACTGAGACAGAGGGGGCGTTGTCTCGTTCGCTGCAATGCTTTTTCCGCTGAGATACATTCAACCTCTTGCGAATGGAAGAAGATTTATGTTTCAAAACGTTTGGACCTCAAAGTAATGCACAGTAGTACTCAGTACAGTAGTACTCAGTACAGTAGTACTCAGTACAGTACAGTAGTACTCAGTACAGTACAGTAGTACTCAGTACAGTAGTACTCAGTACAGCACAGTAGTACTCAGTACAGTAGTACTCAGTACAGTACAGTAGTACTCAGTACAGTACAGTAGTACTCAGTACAGTACAGTAGTACTCAGTACAGTAGTACTCAGTACAGTACAGTAGTACTCAGTACAGTAGTACTCAGTACAGTACAGTAGTACTCAGTACAGTACAGTAGTACTCAGTACAGTACAGTAGTACTCAGTACAGTAGTACTCAGTACAGTACAGTAGTACTCAGTACAGTAGTACTCAGTACAGTACAGTAGTACTCAGTACAGTACAGTAGTACTCAGTACAGTAGTACTCAGTACAGTAGTACTCAGTACAGTACAGTAGTACTCAGTACAGCACAGTAGTACTCAGTACAGTACAGTAGTACTCAGTACAGCACAGTAGTACTCAGTACAGTAGTACTCAGTACAGTAGTACTCAGCACAGTAGTACTCAGTACAGTAGTACTCAGTACAGTACAGTAGTACTCAGTACAGCACAGTAGTACTCAGTACAGTACAGTAGTACTCAGTACAGCACAGTAGTACTCAGTACAGCACAGTAGTACTCAGTACAGTAGTACTCAGTACAGTAGTACTCAGCACAGTAGTACTCAGTTAAGTAGTACTCAGCACAGTAGTACTCAGTACAGTACAGCACAGAATAGCAGAGCAGAGCTCAGTATAGTACAGTAGAGTTCAGTAGAGTTTAGTACAATACAGTACAATACAGTACAATACAGTACAATACAGTACAATAAGGTACAATATATAGTAGTGGGGAGTCGACTCCAAAATAATCCATTCCTCGACTCCCACTCCAGTTTCGACTCCCAGTTTGTTTCGACTCCCAGTTTCGACTCCCATGTCTTGGTGTCAAGCTTACGGAATCGACCCTTTGACTCCTAAAATTCTGTATTTTTGCAACGGAGGAAACTAGTTGCAGTAGCCTACTTCGAGAACACAAACTCTTGCATCTTCCACAGCAAAGAAAGCAAGCTAGAGAGGGAGAGAGAGAGATGGGAAGGGCATAGATAGGCATGTCAGCTCCCAGGCAGACAGTCAGAACTGTGCATCGGTAATCAACAGATGTAGGATATAGCAATGCTGTATTTAGCAAGTTCACAAAACCCTTGGCTGGCTGTTGATGTCCTAAGGCAGGGCTCGCCAACCCTGTTCCTGGAGGTTGTTCCTTGACTGTACTCTACTGTGCTGTTCTGTAGTGTTATGCAGAAATTCCATTACCAAATTGGTAACGTAATTTCGAGTTGTAATCACTTAATAATTCATAAACAAAACAAAATCAGTAAAAAATACTCTTATTAACTAATTAAAAGGTCTTCCTTGTTACTTCTGTGAACTGTCATTAGCCTCCCTCCTGGCGAGGGACAGACATTACTGTCATTATCCTCCCTCCTCGCGAGGGACAGACATTACTGTCATTATCCTCCCTCCTCACGAGGGACAGACATTACTGTCATTATCCTCCCTCCTCACGAGGGACAGACATTACTGTCATTATCCTCCCTCCTCGCGAGGGACAGACATTACTGTCATTATCCTCCCTCCTCACGAGGGACAGACATTACTGTCATTATCCTCCCTCCTCGCGAGGGACAGACATTACTGTCATTATCCTCCCTCCTCACGAGGGACAGACATTACTGTCATTAGCCTCCCTCCTTGCGAGGGACAGACATTACTGTCATTATCCACCCTCCTCGCGAGGGACAGACATTACTGTCATTATCCTCCCTCCTCGCGAGGGACAGACATTACTGTCATTATCCTCCCTCCTCATAAGGGACAGACATTACTGTCATTATCCTCCCTCCTCGCGAGGGACAGACATTACTGTCATTATCCTCCCTCCTCACGAGGGACAGACATTACTGTCATTATCCTCCCTCCTCGCGAGGGACAGACATTACTGTCATTATCCTCCCTCCTCGCGAGGGACAGACATTACTGTCATTATCCTCCCTCCTCACAAGGGACAGACATTACTGTCATTATCCTCCCTCCTCGCGAGGGACAGACATTACTGTCATTATCCTCCCTCCTCGCGAGGGACAGACATTACTGTCATTATCCTCCCATCTCGCGAGGGACAGACATTACTGTCATTATCCTCCCTCCTCGCGAGGGACAGACATTACTGTCATTATCCTCCCTCCTCGCGAGGGACAGACATTACTGTCATTATCCTCCCTCCTCGCGAGGGACAGACATTACTGTCATTATCCTCCCTCCTCGCGAGGGACAGACATTACTGTCATTATCCTCCCTCCTCGCGAGGGACAGACATTACTGTCATTATCCTCCCTCCTCGCGAGGGACAGACATTACTGTCATTATCCTCCCTCCTCACGAGGGACAGACATTACTGTCATTATCCTCCCTCCTCGCGAGGGACAGACATTACTGTCATTATCCTCCCTCCTCGCGAGGGACAGACATTACTGTCATTATCCTCCCTCCTCACAAGGGACAGACATTACTGTCATTATCCTCCCTCCTCGCGAGGGACAGACATTACTGTCATTATCCTCCCTCCTCGCGAGGGACAGACATTACTGTCATTATCCTCCCATCTCGCGAGGGACAGACATTACTGTCATTATCCTCCCTCCTCGCGAGGGACAGACATTACTGTCATTATCCTCCCTCCTCGCGAGGGACAGACATTACTGTCATTATCCTCCCTCCTCGCGAGGGACAGACATTACTGTCATTATCCTCCCTCCTCGCGAGGGACAGACATTACTGTCATTATCCTCCCTCCTCGCGAGGGACAGACATTACTGTCATTATCCTCCCTCCTCGCGAGGGACAGACATTACTGTCATTATCCTCCCTCCTCGCGAGGGACAGACATTACTGTCATTATCCTCCCTCCTCGCGAGGGACAGACATTACTGTCATTATCCTCCCTCCTCGCGAGGGACAGACATTACTGTCATTATCCTCCCTCCTCGCGAGGGACAGACATTACTGTCATTAGCCTCCCTCCTCGCGAGGGACAGACATTACTGTCATTAGCCTCCCTCCTCGCGAGGGACAGACATTACTGACATTATCCTCCCTCCTCACGAGGGACAGACATTACTGTCATTATCCTCCCTCCTCGCGAGGGACAGACATTACTGTCATTAGCCTCCCTCCTCGCGAGGGACAGACATTACTGTCATTATCCTCCCTCCTCGCGAGGGACAGACATTACTGTCATTATCCTCCCTCCTCACGAGGGACAGACATTACTGTCATTAGCCTCCCTCCTTGCGAGGGACAGACATTACTGACATTATCCGCCCTCCTCGCGAGGGACAGACATTACTGTCATTATCCTCCCTCCTCACAAGGGACAGACATTACTGTCATTATCCTCCCTCCTCGCGAGGGACAGACATTACTGTCATTATCCTCCCTCCTCGCGAGGGACAGACATTACTGTCATTATCCTCCCTCCTCGCGAGGGACAGACATTACTGTCATTATCCTCCCTCCTCGCGAGGGACAGACATTACTGTCATTATCCTCCCTCCTCGCGAGGGACAGACATTACTGTCATTATCCTCCCTCCTCGCGAGGGACAGACATTACTGTCATTATCCTCCCTCCTCGCGAGGGACAGACATTACTGTCATTATCCTCCCTCCTCGCGAGGGACAGACATTACTGTCATTATCCTCCCTCCTCGCGAGGGACAGACATTACTGTCATTATCCTCCCTCCTCGCGAGGGACAGACATTACTGTCATTATCCTCCCTCCTCGCGAGGGACAGACATTACTGTCATTATCCTCCCTCCTCGCGAGGGACAGACATTACTGTCATTATCCTCCCTCCTCGCGAGGGACAGACATTACTGTCATTATCCTCCCTCCTCGCGAGGGACAGACATTACTGTCATTATCCTCCCTCCTCGCGAGGGACAGACATTACTGTCATTATCCTCCCTCCTCGCGAGGGACAGACATTACTGTCATTATCCTCCCTCCTCGCGAGGGACAGACATTACTGTCATTATCCTCCCTCCTCGCGAGGGACAGACATTACTGTCATTATCCTCCCTCCTCGCGAGGGACAGACATTACTGTCATTATCCTCCCTCCTCGCGAGGGACAGACATTACTGTCATTATCCTCCCTCCTCGCGAGGGACAGACATTACTGTCATTATCCTCCCTCCTCGCGAGGGACAGACATTACTGTCATTATCCTCCCTCCTCGCGAGGGACAGACATTACTGTCATTATCCTCCCTCCTCGCGAGGGACAGACATTACTGTCATTATCCTCCCTCCTCGCGAGGGACAGACATTACTGTCATTATCCTCCCTCCTCGCGAGGGACAGACATTACTGTCATTATCCTCCCTCCTCGCGAGGGACAGACATTACTGTCATTATCCTCCCTCCTCGCGAGGGACAGACATTACTGTCATTATCCTCCCTCCTCACGAGGGACAGACATTACTGTCATTATCCTCCCTCCTCGCGAGGGACAGACATTACTGTCATTATCCTCCCTCCTCGCGAGGGACAGACATTACTGTCATTATCCTCCCTCCTCACAAGGGACAGACATTACTGTCATTATCCTCCCTCCTCGCGAGGGACAGACATTACTGTCATTATCCTCCCTCCTCGCGAGGGACAGACATTACTGTCATTATCCTCCCATCTCGCGAGGGACAGACATTACTGTCATTATCCTCCCTCCTCGCGAGGGACAGACATTACTGTCATTATCCTCCCTCCTCGCGAGGGACAGACATTACTGTCATTATCCTCCCTCCTCGCGAGGGACAGACATTACTGTCATTATCCTCCCTCCTCGCGAGGGACAGACATTACTGTCATTATCCTCCCTCCTCGCGAGGGACAGACATTACTGTCATTATCCTCCCTCCTCGCGAGGGACAGACATTACTGTCATTATCCTCCCTCCTCGCGAGGGACAGACATTACTGTCATTATCCTCCCTCCTCGCGAGGGACAGACATTACTGTCATTATCCTCCCTCCTCGCGAGGGACAGACATTACTGTCATTATCCTCCCTCCTCGCGAGGGACAGACATTACTGTCATTAGCCTCCCTCCTCGCGAGGGACAGACATTACTGTCATTATCCTCCCTCCTCGCGAGGGACAGACATTACTGACATTATCCTCCCTCCTCACGAGGGACAGACATTACTGTCATTATCCTCCCTCCTCGCGAGGGACAGACATTACTGTCATTAGCCTCCCTCCTCGCGAGGGACAGACATTACTGTCATTATCCTCCCTCCTCGCGAGGGACAGACATTACTGTCATTATCCTCCCTCCTCACGAGGGACAGACATTACTGTCATTAGCCTCCCTCCTTGCGAGGGACAGACATTACTGACATTATCCGCCCTCCTCGCGAGGGACAGACATTACTGTCATTATCCTCCCTCCTCACAAGGGACAGACATTACTGTCAGCCTCCCTCCTTATCCTCCCTCCTCGCGAGGGACAGACATTACTGTCATTATCCTCCCTCCTCGCGAGGGACAGACATTACTGTCATTATCCTCCCTCCTCGCGAGGGACAGACATTACTGTCATTATCCTCCCTCCTCGCGAGGGACAGACATTACTGTCATTATCCTCCCTCCTCGCGAGGGACAGACATTACTGTCATTATCCTCCCTCCTCGCGAGGGACAGACATTACTGTCATTATCCTCCCTCCTCGCGAGGGACAGACATTACTGTCATTATCCTCCCTCCTCGCGAGGGACAGACATTACTGTCATTATCCTCCCTCCTCGCGAGGGACAGACATTACTGTCATTATCCTCCCTCCTCGCGAGGGACAGACATTACTGTCATTATCCTCCCTCCTCGCGAGGGACAGACATTACTGTCATTATCCTCCCTCCTCGCGAGGGACAGACATTACTGTCATTATCCTCCCTCCTCGCGAGGGACAGACATTACTGTCATTATCCTCCCTCCTCGCGAGGGACAGACATTACTGTCATTATCCTCCCTCCTCGCGAGGGACAGACATTACTGTCATTATCCTCCCTCCTCGCGAGGGACAGACATTACTGTCATTATCCTCCCTCCTCGCGAGGGACAGACATTACTGTCATTATCCTCCCTCCTCGCGAGGGACAGACATTACTGTCATTATCCTCCCTCCTCGCGAGGGACAGACATTACTGTCATTATCCTCCCTCCTCGCGAGGGACAGACATTACTGTCATTATCCTCCCTCCTCGCGAGGGACAGACATTACTGTCATTATCCTCCCTCCTCACGAGGGACAGACATTACTGTCATTATCCTCCCTCCTCGCGAGGGACAGACATTACTGTCATTATCCTCCCTCCTCGCGAGGGACAGACATTACTGTCATTATCCTCCCTCCTCGCGAGGGACAGACATTACTGTCATTATCCTCCCTCCTCGCGAGGGACAGACATTACTGTCATTAGCCTCCCTCCTCGCGAGGGACAGACATTACTGTCATTATCCTCCCTCCTCGCGAGGGACAGACATTACTGTCATTATCCTCCCTCCTCGCGAGGGACAGACATTACTGTCATTAGCCTCCCTCCTCGCGAGGGATAGAAATTACACAATATCTTAAAGATATGTGGGGTCTTGGTAACAGAATTACAAGACGATGTTTCTTATTAAAGTTACAGAAGGCAGAATAAAAAATAAAACATCTAAAACAAGGAAATTGAAGTGTTGAGATCAGTTGGTTTCGTTACTTCAACATTTCTGTGTTTTGATATATTTGTTTGATCAGAAATCAAAGCCTTTTTCTTATTCCTAGTTTTTAGTGGAAAATGGTTGAAAAATGTATATATGCCTTATTATTTATTTAATGTTTATAAATGCCTACCTTTCATTTGATTCCCAACTTGACATAGTCCTGTGAACTTCTCATGGGTCCTTTTACTACATGAAAATGACCCCAAAATAAAAACCTTAAAGCTGCAATGTGTCACTGTTTGGGTGACCTGACAAAATCTGCGTAGAAATATGAGTTATAGATCTGTCATTCTCGTTGAAAGCCAGTCTAAGAAGTGGTAGATCTGTTCTATATGCGTCTTTTTACTTTGGGTTTTGTACACCAGCTTCAAACAGCTGAAAATACAATATTTTTGGTCATTGGAAAATATATTTCACAGTGGTTTAAATGGTACAATGATTCTTTACACTATACGTGTTTGTTTTGTCACGAAAACTGAAATTAGACAAACTATTATAATTTAACAACCAGGAAATGGCGGAGTGATTTCTGCATAATGCATATTTAACTTAGCCTACAAAATATCACAGCTCTGTATTCATTTCTATTGTGTTGTTGTCAACAGATGACGGAGTAGTGCCTGTGTGTCTCCAGCCCCAAAGCAACATGGAGACGCTAGACAGAGGATCTGAAGAGAGGGACATTCCTGCCTGGCTGGCTGCTCCGACTATGCTTAGCATCTAGATAAATGTCTTCTCTTCTCCAATATCTGTTTCTGCAGCTAATACGTACTGATGTAGGGATCTTCATTTGCAGGATAATTTTCCTGTAAAACGTCTAGTATATTTGAGGTTTTTAAAAGACTTCTAAAGTTTGTAATTTCCACTTTGAAATTTCAGACTTGATTTAAAAAAAAAAAAAATGTATCAACCCTTATAAAAATGTACATGAATTATAATCCACATAATAATTCACATTTCCTGTTCCTGCAGGATTATTTTCCCGCTGTAGCAAACTGGCTCAAATGAAGATGCTACATCTGTAGTGTGTAATACTTGCATGAGTTAATTAATGTATTAAATGTTTAGGATAGCAAGTTTTGCACCTGCAAATATTCATCACAATTAGATACATATTACTAGCTAGGTTTCCATTCAATTGGCAACAGATTTTCATGTGAATATTCAAAAATCTGCTTAAAAACAATATGCGCATTTTCCCACCAGATGTGTGTTCCGGATTTATCGGGCAGTGTATCAAGAAGTAGTGCGGCTTGGCAGGGTCCTGTTTTGGAGGACGCACGGTTCTCGACCTTCTCCTCTCCCCAGTCCTTAATGGAGTTTCAGCAATGGGACAAGACTGTAACTACCAATTGGATGTCACGAAAAAATCAGGTTAAAAAATTACAAAAAATGTAAAAATAAAGATGGAAGTTTAATAACAAATTTGCTTTTTTTCCGTCAGGCGTTTGTTTATCCAACATGTTCTTTACTCACGTAAAAAGGTTGGATGGAAACCTGCTTACTGGTCTTTCATTGGTGTATTATTTTTCTCACCAGCGATAGATAGTCTGTTCAGCACACTTCTATCTCACCAATGATAGTCTGTCTGTCTGTCTGTCTGTCTGTCTGTCTGTCTGTCTGTCTGTCTGTCTGTCTGTCTGTCTGACGACAACAGACAACAGTACAGCTGATCCCGGTTTTACACCACGTCCCTCTCTAATCAACGCACGACCATGCAGGGGCGCAACATTCACTGTCAACCCCACATGCTGAAATTGCATTTTTGTCCACCACAGTTTTATCACTGAAATGAGATACAAAACAGGGCGACGGTGTGCTTTAGGACCATGCAGACGCTCCGGAGCTGGTAGGCTGTTTGGAGTGTTATTCCGACCGGATAAAACAAATACAAAAGAATTACAAAACTATATATAGATACAGTTCAAGTCGGAAGTTTACATAAACTTAGGTTGGAATCATTAAAACTCGTTTTTCAACAACTCAAATTTTGGCAAGTCGGTTAGGACATCTACTTTGTGCATGACACAAGTAATTTTTTCCAGCAATTGTTTACAGACAGTTTATTTCACTTATAATTTCACTGTATCATAATTCCAGTGGGTCAGAAGTTTACATACACTAAGTTGACTGTTTCTTTAAACAGTTTGGGAAATTCCAGAAAATGAAGCTTCTGATAGGCTAATTGACATAATTTGAGTCAATTGGAGGTGTACCTGTGGATGTATTTCAAGGCCTACCTTCAAACTCAGTGCCTCTTGACATCATGGGAAAATCAAAATAAATCAGCCAAGACCTCAGAAAAACAACTGTAGACCTCCACAAGTCTGGTTCATCCTTGGGAGCAATTTCCAAACACCTGAAGGTACCACGTTCATCTGTACAAATAATAGTACGCAAGTATAAACACCATGGGACCACGCAGCCGTCATACCGCTCAGGAAGGAGACGCTTTCTGTCTCCTAGAGAAAAGCTTACTTTGGTGCGAAAAGTGCAAATCAATCCCAGAACAACAGCAAAGGACCTTGTGAAGATGCTGGAGGAAACAAGTACAGTATCTATATCCACAGTAAAACGAGTCCTATATCAACATAACCTGAAAGGCCGCTCAGCAAGGAAGAAGCCACTGCTCCAAAACTGCCATCAAAAAGCCAGACAGACAGTTTGCAACTGCACATGGGGACAAAGATTGTACTTTTTGGACAAATGTCCTCTGGTCTGATGAAACAAAATTAGAACTGTTTGGCCATAATGACCATCGTTATGATTGGAGGAAAAAGGGGGAGGCTTGCAACCCGAAGAACACCATCCCAACCGTGAAGCACGGGCGTGGCAGCATCATGTTGTGGGGGTGCTTTGCTGCAGGAGGGACTGGTGCACTTCACAAAATAGATGGCATCATGAGGTAGGAAAGTTATGTGGATATATTGAAGCAACATCTCAAAACATCAGTCAGGAAGTTAAAGCTTGGTCGCAAATGAGTCTTCCAAATGGACAATGACCCCAAGCATACTTCCAAAGTTGTGGCAAAATGGCTTAAGGACAACAAAGTCAAGGTATTGGAGTGGCCATCACAAAGACCTGACCTCAACCCTATAGAAAGAAAGAAAAGCTGAAATAAATCATTCTCTGTACTATTATTCAGACATTTCACATTCTTAAAATAAAGTGGTGATCCTAACTGACCTAAGACAGGGCTTTTTACTAGGATTGAATTTCAGGAATTGTGGAAAAACTGAGTTTAAATGTATTTGGCTAAAGTGTATATAAACTTCTGACTTCAACTGTAGATATTTATATATATAATGTCCCCCACCCCACTTCTAAAACCAAAGTTGCACCACTGCCACCATGTACGAACACAGACTATGTTGCTATAATACTGTAAAAAGTACTTATTTTGTTACTAACAGGTACTAGTACAATTATTCGTACTATGAGGACCACTCATTATTCTAAATCTACTTACTTCTCCTACTATTACTACACTTTTTAATATTAATATAATTAGTAATATTACAATAAATAATTTCAATCTACTTTGGTTGCATTAGTAAGAATATATAACAACATTTTATTTATATTGAAAAGTTTAAGCATTATGAACCTAAATCTGACATAAAACTATTGATTTAACTTTAAACCACCAAAAATGAAGTAGTACTCTTACTACCGTAGTACTCTTACTAAAGTAGTACTCTTACTAAAGTAGTACTCTTACTATCGTAGTACTCTTACTAAAGTAGTACTCTTACTAAAGTAGTACTCTTACTATCGTAGTACTCTTACTAAAGTAGTATTCTTACTAAAGTAGTACTCTTACTATCGTAGTACTCTTACTAAAGTAGTACTATTACTATCGTAGTACTCTTACTATCGTAGTACTCTTACTAAAGTAGTACTCTTACTATCGTAGTACTCTTACTATCGTAGTACTCTTACTAAAGTAGTACTCTTACTATCGTAGTACTCTTATTATCGTAGTACTATTACTATCGTAGTACTCTTACTAAAGTAGTACTCTTACTATCCTAGTACTCTTACTATCGTAGTACTCTTACTAAAACTCTGTGACAATCGGGAACTGTGCTTCTCAAATGAACTTTCAGGCGCATTGTTTTCTGTGGCTAGGCCTACAATGGTAACAGTTGTTATACAGTACAGTACTCTAGCAAAATAAGTACATTATAGTATGCATCTGGAACAAATCGATATGTAACATTTCTGAGGGATTTGTTGCCTCAATCCATTTTCACCTTTTATGATTGTGACAGCAGAGTGTCAACCAGGGGACATATTTGACATTTCCATCCCAAAAAATATATATATATATATATATATATATATATTCCTTTTATCTTTCAAAGTCAAAACGGCGCCTGGAGGCCATCTGTTTTCAACTGGCCTGCAGGGTTTATTTCCTTCACTTGAGAAGCTACAACTATTTGCTCAGGAACTCATTTGAAGGCATATCTATTGGTGTAGTCATGTTCTTATAAGTTCAAAAATATATATATTTTAATGACTTTTAAAAGACCAACGCCTCCCACTAAATGTATAAAATACATATTCTATACATTATTGAAACAGTCCTTACAGTAGCCTACATTTTCTCAAAACTCTTGAACAAAAATGTTGATTCTACAAAGTGAGTGTTCTTTCCAGATAGGCTACAGTTAATTACCTTGAAACTTGGAAATTACAAAGCAGTTGCATAACCTTTTCTTATGATTTAGGTTATAACTGGCAAAATAGTGTTTTCATTCACCTAAATGTGCGAAATTCATTAGCAACCAGAGAAACAATTTACAATCAATTTTACTGCGTCCTAGATTCAAATAATACTTCTAATATGTTTTATTATAAACGGGCATAAGATACAAGGCTACCAATGCCATGAATGATAACCGAGTGTTGTGTATAGAAGGTATATTACTATAACGTTCGCTCACATACGTTTCGCATCAGTTCAAGTGTAGCCAGCCTAACATTGTTACTTTGAAGCTGTAGCCTCTAGCCCAGAATGTTTTCATATTTGAGAAAACGTATTCATACGTAATTCATATTTTCTGTTCGTGCAGGGGCGCCCCGCTCTCCCTTTACAGAGAAAGAGCAGGGAACCTCGTGCCACCGTGTTTAGTTTTTAACAAATTAGAATTGAACCATGTTTAAATGTTCCCACGTGTCTAATGAATACAGTATACTGTACTTTTATTCCACAAACTAAACAAGACGAACAAGCCGGAACAAAACGTTTCGTCCCAAAGCAACCCTCTCCAGCCAAGAAACTCTAAAACCCGTAAGCAGCGGATCCCCTCTCTCCCTTTCCCTGTTCTTACCTCTCTTGCAGGAGGGTAAAACCTGCAACCAGCCGGGCGAACTAGCAGAAAAGCTCATTCTTCTGATGACAAATCCGTACTGGGCCCTCCATTAGACACGGGCTCAAAGTGCAGAACGAATGGGGAACAGGAAAAAGAAACGGTAAATAACTTTTCTACGGTGGATGAGTGTTTCGGAGCTAAGGTGCGACTGTCGACGTCTCAACTCACGCAGAGTAGTGTAGTTTTAACTATCTGAAGTTACGACGAAATGCGTCCCGCAAAGGAACTCTGGCTCTCAGTGCCGTCTCTCTCTCTCTCTCTCTCTCTCTCTCTCTCTCTCTCTCTCTCTCTCTCTCTCTCTCTCTCACTACCACTGTGTTTTTCAACACATCCTTCATGCCAGGATCGAATTGCTCAGCAAATCATGGCAGCGGCTCGCAGAGCCTGATCGCGAACCCAGGAATGTTCCAGCCCAACAGCTCAATACTGAGAGAGAGAGAGAGAGAGAGAGAGAGAGAGAGAGAGAGAGAGAGAGAGAGAGAGAGAGACAGAGAGAGAGAGACAGAGAGAGAGACAGAGAGAGAGAGACAGAGAGAGAGAGAGAGAGAGAGACAGCGAGAGAGAGAGAGAGAGAGAGACAGAGAGAGAGAGAGACAGAGAGAGAGAGAGAGAAAGACAGAGAGAGAGAGAGAGAGAGAGAGAGAGAGGGAGAGGGGAAACATGAGGGGAGAAAGAGGAGGGGTACCTGTGCGTCAACAACCTTTACCATCAAACAACGAAATCTCTTCTTCCTCCACAGCCTCCATAAAATCAACAGGTATACAATACTACGAAAGGAATTGGCTATACCTTTCATTAATCACACGTTTTAAGGGAAAAACCACAACAACAACAAAAACTATCTTTAGGTCTTTGTTTCATTTGTCCCTTCTGAAAATGTGTTGCATGTCAGCAGTCATGTTTTCACGATACTGGACTTTCAAGAAGCTGTCAAGAAATTGTCACTGGCCACATCATTATGATAAAAATAATAATACAAATACCA
>NC_092170.1:44631823-44679323 GCF_045791955.1 Oncorhynchus clarkii lewisi
AGAGAGAGACAGAGAGATAGAAAGAGAGAGAGAGAGTGAGAGAGAGACAGAGAGAGACAGAGAGAGAGATAGAGAGAGAGAGATAGAGAGAGAGAGAGGGGAAACATGAGGGGAGAAAGAGGAGGGGTAAATGTCACTCATCACCAGGACCACGTTAATTTGCCAAACGCTGTCGAAGGTTGCAGATAGTAATGCCGTGAATAGAACCGATGGGATTTCCTGTCCACATATCTCAATGGTCAACATACATATTAAATAGAGTCAATGGGATGTTCTGGTTCTTTGTGTCAGAGTCAGAGTTTTCTCTACAAAATAACATATTTATATCGGAACGTTCCAAAACGTTGAGTCCTGCTGAACGCTCAGCAGATCAGAGAAACTAACCAACCAAACACGGCACCAGCAGCAATATGCCCGTCAGTGACCTCTGCTCCACTGTACGCTGATATGACGTCAGTCGGCTTCCTGTTGGACGTCCTCCCCATACTGGCTAATCAATAGACGTGTTTGTAAAAAAACAACGATTCCACAATGTTGTGCAACTTCTTAAATGTTTTAAGAATTTAAATTTAAAGAAAGTTTATATCGCTAAAACAAAACAAGAGATGCAATGTAATTAATCAGCTATTCTCATAGCATGTTGACATAGTGGTATTCATAGCATGTTGACATAGTGGCATTCATAGCATGTTGACATAGTGGTATTCATAGCATGTTGACATAGTGCCATTCATAGCATGTTGACATAGTGGCATTCATAGCATGTTGACATAGTGGCATTCATAGCATGTTGACATAGTGGTATTCATAGCATGTTGACATAGTGGCATTCATAGCATGTTGACATAGTGGCATTCATAGCATGTTGACATAGTGGTATTCATAGCATGTTGACATAGTGGCATTCATAGCATGTTGACATAGTGGCATTCATAGCATGTTGACATAGTGGCATTCATAGCATGTTGACATAGTGGCATTCATAGCATGTTGACATAGTGGCATTCATAGCATGTTGACATAGTGGCATTCCACTGAGCAGGTCTTAAAGGGGCAGCTACTCAACCTAAGATGTGTAGAGGAGAGGAAGGGAGAGGAGAGGAGAGGAGAGGAGAGGAGAGGAGAGGAGAGGAGAGGAGAGGAGAGGAGAGGAGAGCTGAATAGACTAGAGTAGAGCTGTGTAGACTAGAGGAGAGCTGTGTAGACTAGAGGAGAGCTGTGTAGACTAGATGATAGCTGTATAGAGGGGAGCTGTGTAGACTAGAGGAGAGCTGTGTAGACTAGAGGAGAGCTGTGTAGACTAGAGGAGAGCTGTGCAGACTAGAGGAGAGCTGTATAGACTAGAGGAGAGCTGTGTAGATTAGAGGAGAGCTGTGTAGATTAGAGGAGAGGAGAGGAGAGCTGTGTAGACTAGAGGAGAGCTGTATAGACTAGAGGAGAGCTGTGTAGACTAGAGGAGAGCTGTGTAGACTAGAGGAGAGCTGAGTAGACTAGAGGAGAGCTGTGTAGACTAGAGGAGAGCTGTGTAGACTAGAGAAGAGCTGTGTAGAGGGGAGCTGTGTAGACTAGAGGAGAGCTGTATAGACTAGAGGAGAGCTGTATAGACTAGAGGAGAGCTGTGTAGACTAGAGGAGAGCTGTGTAGACTAGATGAGAGCTGTGTAGACTAGAGGAGAGCTGTGTAGACTAGAGGAGAGCTGTATAGACAAGTGGAGAGCTGTATAGACAAGAGGAGAGCTGTGTAGACTAGAGGAGAGCTGTGTAGACTAGAGGAGAGGAGAGGAGAGGAGGGCTGTGTAGACTAGAGGAGAGCTGTATAGACTAGATTAGAGCTGTATAGACTAGAGGAGAGCTGTGTAGAGGGGAACTGTGTACACTAGAGGAGAGCTGTGTAGACTAGAGGAGAGCTGTGTAGACTAGAGGAGAGCTGTGAAGACTAGAGGAGAGGAGAGGAGAGGAGAGGAGAGGAGAGGAGAGCTGCGTAGACTAGAGGATAGCCGTATAGACAAGAGGAGAGCTGTGTAGACTAGAGGAGAGCTGTGTAGACTTAAGGAGAGCTGTGTAGACTAGAGGAGAGCTGTGTAGACTAGATGAGATCTGTATAGACTAGAGGAGAGATGTGTAGACTATAGGAGAGGAGAGGAGAGCTGTGCACAGGAGAGGAGAGCTGTTTAGACTAGAGGAGAGCTGTGTAGACTTAAGGAGAGCTGTGTAGACTAGAGGAGAGCTGTGTAGACTAGAGGAGAGCTGTATAGACAAGAGGAGGGCTGTATAGACAAGAGGAGAGCTGTGTAGACTAGAGGAGGGCTGTGTAGACTAGAGGAGAGGAGAGGAGGGCTGTGTAGACTAGAGGAGAGCTGTATAGACTAGATTAGAGCTGTATAGACTAGAAGAGAGCTGTGTAGACTAGAGGAGAGCTGTGTAGACTAGAGGAGAGCTGTATAGACTAGATGAGAGCTGTGTAGACTGGAGGAGAGCTGTGTAGACTAGAGGAGAGCTGTGTAGAGGGGAACTGTGTACACTAGAGGAGAGCTGTGTAGACTAGAGGAGAGCTAGGTAGACTAGAGGAGAGCTGTGAAGACTAGAGGAGAGGAGAGGAGAGGAGAGGAGAGCTGTGTAGACTAGAGGATAGCTGTATAGACAAGAGGAGAGCTGTGTAGACTAGAGGAGAGCTGTGTAGACTTAAGGAGAGCTGTGTAGACTAGAGGAGAGCTGTGTAGACTAGATGAGATCTGTATAGACTAGAGGAGAGATGTGTAGACTATAGGAGAGGAGAGGAGAGCTGTGCACAGGAGCGGAGAGCTGTTTAGACTAGAGGAGAGCTGTGTAGACTAGAGGAGAGCTGTGTATAGAAGAGGAGAGCTGAATAGACTAGAGCAGAGCTGTATAGACAAGAGGAGAGCTGTGTAGACTAGAGAAGAGCTGTGTAGAGGAGAGCTGTGTAGACAAGAGGAGAGGAGAGGAGAGCTGTGTAGACTGGAGGATAGCTGTATAGACAAGAGGAGAGCTGTGTAGACTAGAGGAGAGCTGTGTAGACTAGAGGAGAGGAGAGGAGAGCTGTGTAGACTAGAGGAGAGCTGTATAGACTAGAGGAGAGCTGTATAGACTAGAGGAGAGCTGTGTAGACTAGAGGAGAGCTGTATAGACTAGAATAGAGCTGTATAGACTAGAGGAGAGCTGTGTAGACTAGAGGAGAGCTGTGTAGACTAGAGGAGAGCTGTATAGACTAGAGGAGAGCTGTGTAGACTGGAGGAGAGCTGTGTAGACCAGAGGAGAGCTGTGTAGAGGGGAACTGTGTAGACTAGAGGAGAGCTGTGTATACTAGAGGAGAGCTGTGAAGACTAGAGGAGAGCTGTGTAGACTTAAGGAGAGCTGTGTAGACTAGAGGAGAGCTGTGTAGACTAGATGAGATCTGTATAGACTAGAGGAGAGATGTGTAGACTAGAGGAGAGGAGAGGAGAGCTGTGCACAGGAGAGGAGAGCTGTTTAGACTAGAGGAGAGCTGTGTAGACTAGAGGAGAGCTGTGTATAGAAGAGGAGAGCTGAATAGACTAGAGCAGAGCTGTATAGACTAGAGGAGAGCTGTGTAGACTAGAGAAGAGCTGTGTAGAGGGGAGCTGTGTAGACTAGAGGAGAGCTGTATAGACAAGAGGAGAGCTGTGTAGACTAGAGGAGAGGAGAGGAGAGCTGTGTAGACTAGAGGAGAGCTGTGTAGACTAGAGGAGAGCTGTGTAGACTAGAGGAGAGGAGAGGAGAGCTGTGTAGACTAGATGAGAGCTGTATAGACTAGAGGAGAGCTGTATAGACTAGAGGAGAGCTATGTAGACTAGAGGAGAGCTGTATAGACCAGAATAGAGCTGTATAGACTAGAGGAGAGCTGTGTAGACTAGAGGAGAGCTGTGTAGACTAGAGGAGAGGAGAGGAGAGCTGTATAGACTAGACGATAGCTGTATAGACAAGAGGAGAGCTGTGTAGACTAGAGGAGAGCTGTGTAGACTAGAGGAGAGGAGAGGAGAGCTGTGTAGACTAGAGGAGAGCTGTATAGACTAGAATAGAGCTGTATAGACTAGAGGAGAGCTGTGTAGACTTGAGGAGAGCTGTGTAGACTAGAGGAGAGCTGTATAGACTAGAGGAGAGCTGTGTAGACTGGAGGAGAGCTGTGTAGACTAGAGGAGAGCTGTGTAGAGGTGATCTGTGTAGACTAGAGGAGAGCTGTGTAGTCTAGAGGAGAGCTGTGTAGACTAGAGGAGAGCTGTGAAGACTAGAGGAGAGGAGAGGAGAGGAGAGGAGAGGAGAGGAGAGCTGTGTAGACTAGAGGATAGCTGTATAGACAAGAGGAGAGCTGTGTAGACTAGAGGAGAGCTGTGTAGACTTAAGGAGAGCTGTGTAGACTAGAGGAGAGCTGTGTAGACTAGATGAGATCTGTATAGACTAGAGGAGAGATGTGTAGACTAGAGGAGAGGAGAGGAGAGCTGTGCACAGGAGAGGAGAGCTGTTTAGACTAGAGGAGAGCTGTGTAGACTAGAGGAGAGCTGTGTATAGAAGAGGAGAGCTGAATAGACTAGAGCAGAGCTGTATAGACTAGAGGAGAGCTGTATAGACTAGAGGAGAGCTGTGTAGACTAGAGGAGAGCTGTATAGACTAGAATAGAGCTGTATAGACTAGAGGAGAGCTGTGTAGACTAGAGGAGAGCTGTGTAGACTAGAGGAGAGCTGTATAGACTAGAGGAGAGCTGTGTAGACTGGAGGAGAGCTGTGTAGACCAGAGGAGAGCTGTGTAGAGGGGAACTGTGTAGACTAGAGGAGAGCTGTGTATACTAGAGGAGAGCTGTGAAGACTAGAGGAGAGCTGTGTAGACTTAAGGAGAGCTGTGTAGACTAGAGGAGAGCTGTGTAGACTAGATGAGATCTGTATAGACTAGAGGAGAGATGTGTAGACTAGAGGAGAGGAGAGGAGAGCTGTGCACAGGAGAGGAGAGCTGTTTAGACTAGAGGAGAGCTGTGTAGACTAGAGGAGAGCTGTGTATAGAAGAGGAGAGCTGAATAGACTAGAGCAGAGCTGTATAGACTAGAGGAGAGCTGTGTAGACTAGAGAAGAGCTGTGTAGAGGGGAGCTGTGTAGACTAGAGGAGAGCTGTATAGACAAGAGGAGAGCTGTGTAGACTAGAGGAGAGGAGAGGAGAGCTGTGTAGACTAGAGGAGAGCTGTGTAGACTAGAGGAGAGCTGTGTAGACTAGAGGAGAGGAGAGGAGAGCTGTGTAGACTAGATGAGAGCTGTATAGACTAGAGGAGAGCTGTATAGACTAGAGGAGAGCTATGTAGACTAGAGGAGAGCTGTATAGACCAGAATAGAGCTGTATAGACTAGAGGAGAGCTGTGTAGACTAGAGGAGAGCTGTGTAGACTAGAGGAGAGGAGAGGAGAGCTGTATAGACTAGACGATAGCTGTATAGACAAGAGGAGAGCTGTGTAGACTAGAGGAGAGCTGTGTAGACTAGAGGAGAGGAGAGGAGAGCTGTGTAGACTAGAGGAGAGCTGTATAGACTAGAATAGAGCTGTATAGACTAGAGGAGAGCTGTGTAGACTTGAGGAGAGCTGTGTAGACTAGAGGAGAGCTGTATAGACTAGAGGAGAGCTGTGTAGACTGGAGGAGAGCTGTGTAGACTAGAGGAGAGCTGTGTAGAGGGGAACTGTGTACACTAGAGGAGAGCTGTGTAGTCTAGAGGAGAGCTGTGTAGACTAGAGGAGAGCTGTGAAGACTAGAGGAGAGGAGAGGAGAGGAGAGGAGAGGAGAGGAGAGGAGAGGAGAGGAGAGGAGAGGAGAGCTGTGTAGACTAGAGGATAGCTGTATAGACAAGAGGAGAGCTGTGTAGACTAGAGGAGAGCTGTGAAGACTTAAGGAGAGCTGTGTAGACTAGAGGAGAGCTGTGTAGACTAGATGAGATCTGTATAGACTAGAGGAGAGATGTGTAGACTAGAGGAGAGGAGAGGAGAGCTGTGCACAGGAGAGGAGAGCTGTTTAGACTAGAGGAGAGCTGTGTAGACTAGAGGAGAGCTGTATAGACTAGAATAGAGCTGTATAGACTAGAGGAGAGCTGTGTAGACTTGAGGAGAGCTGTGTAGACTAGAGGAGAGCTGTATAGACTAGAGGAGAGCTGTGTAGACTGGAGGAGAGCTGTGTAGACTAGAGGAGAGCTGTGTAGAGGGGAACTGTGTACACTAGAGGAGAGCTGTGTAGTCTAGAGGAGAGCTGTGTAGACTAGAGGAGAGCTGTGAAGACTAGAGGAGAGGAGAGGAGAGGAGAGGAGAGGAGAGGAGAGGAGAGGAGAGGAGAGGAGAGGAGAGGAGAGGAGAGGAGAGCTGTGTAGACTAGAGGATAGCTGTATAGACAAGAGGAGAGCTGTGTAGACTAGAGGAGAGCTGTGTAGACTTAAGGAGAGCTGTGTAGACTAGAGGAGAGCTGTGTAGACTAGATGAGATCTGTATAGACTAGAGGAGAGATGTGTAGACTAGAGGAGAGGAGAGGAGAGCTGTGCACAGGAGAGGAGAGCTGTTTAGACTAGAGGAGAGCTGTGTAGACTAGAGGAGAGCTGTGTATAGAAGAGGAGAGCTGAATAGACTAGAGCAGAGCTGTATAGACTAGAGGAGAGCTGTATAGACTAGAGGAGAGCTGTGTAGACTAGAGGAGAGCTGTATAGACTAGAATAGAGCTGTATAGACTAGAGGAGAGCTGTGTAGACTAGAGGAGAGCTGTGTAGACTAGAGGAGAGCTGTATAGACTAGAGGAGAGCTGTGTAGACTGGAGGAGAGCTGTGTAGACCAGAGGAGAGCTGTGTAGAGGGGAACTGTGTAGACTAGAGGAGAGCTGTGTAGACTAGAGGAGAGCTGTGAAGACTAGAGGAGAGCTGTGTAGACTTAAGGAGAGCTGTGTAGACTAGAGGAGAGCTGTGTAGACTAGATGAGATCTGTATAGACTAGAGGAGAGATGTGTAGACTAGAGGAGAGGAGAGGAGAGCTGTGCACAGGAGAGGAGAGCTGTTTAGACTAGAGGAGAGCTGTGTAGACTAGAGGAGAGCTGTGTATAGAAGAGGAGAGCTGAATAGACTAGAGCAGAGCTGTATAGACTAGAGGAGAGCTGTGTAGACTAGAGAAGAGCTGTGTAGAGGGGAGCTGTGTAGACTAGAGGAGAGCTGTATAGACAAGAGGAGAGCTGTGTAGACTAGAGGAGAGGAGAGGAGAGCTGTGTAGACTAGAGGAGAGCTGTGTAGACTAGAGGAGAGCTGTGTAGACTAGAGGAGAGGAGAGGAGAGCTGTGTAGACTAGATGAGAGCTGTATAGACTAGAGGAGAGCTATGTAGACTAGAGGAGAGCTGTATAGACCAGAATAGAGCTGTATAGACTAGAGGAGAGCTGTGTAGACTAGAGGAGAGCTGTGTAGACTAGAGGAGAGGAGAGGAGAGCTGTATAGACTAGACGATAGCTGTATAGACAAGAGGAGAGCTGTGTAGACTAGAGGAGAGCTGTGTAGACTAGAGGAGAGGAGAGGAGAGCTGTGTAGACTAGAGGAGAGCTGTATAGACTAGAATAGAGCTGTATAGACTAGAGGAGAGCTGTGTAGAATTGAGGAGAGCTGTGTAGACTAGAGGAGAGCTGTATAGACTAGAGGAGAGCTGTGTAGACTGGAGGAGAGCTGTGTAGACTAGAGGAGAGCTGTGTAGAGGGGAACTGTGTACACTAGAGGAGAGCTGTGTAGTCTAGAGGAGAGCTGTGTAGACTAGAGGAGAGCTGTGAAGACTAGAGGAGAGGAGAGGAGAGGAGAGGAGAGGAGAGGAGAGGAGAGGAGAGGAGAGCTGTGTAGACTAGAGGATAGCTGTATAGACAAGAGGAGAGCTGTGTAGACTAGAGGAGAGCTGTGTAGACTTAAGGAGAGCTGTGTAGACTAGAGGAGAGCTGTGTAGACTAGATGAGATCTGTATAGACTAGAGGAGAGATGTGTAGACTAGAGGAGAGGAGAGGAGAGCTGTGCACAGGAGAGGAGAGCTGTTTAGACTAGAGGAGAGCTGTGTAGACTAGAGGAGAGCTGTGTATAGAAGAGGAGAGCTGAATAGACTAGAGCAGAGCTGTATAGACTAGAGGAGAGCTGTGTAGACTAGAGAAGAGCTGTGTAGAGGAGAGCTGTGTAGACAAGAGGAGAGGAGAGGAGAGCTGTGTAGACTGGAGGATAGCTGTATAGACAAGAGGAGAGCTGTGTAGACTAGAGGAGAGCTGTGTAGACTATAGGAGAGGAGAGGAGAGCTTTGTAGACTAGAGGAGAGCTGTATAGACTAGAGGAGAGCTGTATAGACTAGAGGAGATCTGTGTCGACTAGAGGAGAGCTGTATAGACTAGAACAGAGCTGTATAGACTAGAGGAGAGCTGTGTAGACTAGAGGAAAGCTGTGTAGACTAGAGGAGAGCTGTATAGACTAGAGGAGATCTGTGTCGACTAGAGGAGAGCTGTATAGACTAGAACAGAGCTGTATAGACTAGAGGAGAGCTGTGTAGACTGGAGGAGAGCTGTGTAGACTAGAGGAGAGCTGTGTAGAGGGGAACTGTGTAGACTAGAGGAGAGCTGTGTAGACTAGAGGAGAGCTGTGAAGACTAGAGGAGAGGAGAGGAGAGGAGAGGAGAGGAGAGGAGAGGAGACTAGAGGAGAGCTGTGTAGACTAGAGGAGAGCTGTGTATAGAAGAGGAGAGCTGAATAGACTAGAGCAGAGCTGTATAGACTAGAGGAGAGCTGTGTAGACTAGAGAAGAGCTGTGTAGAGGAGAGCTGTGTAGACAAGAGGAGAGGAGAGGAGAGCTGTGTAGACTGGAGGATAGCTGTATAGACAAGAGGAGAGCTGTGTAGACTAGAGGAGAGCTGTGTAGACTATAGGAGAGGAGAGGAGAGCTTTGTAGACTAGAGGAGAGCTGTATAGACTAGAGGATAGCTGTATAGACAAGAGGAGAGCTGTGTAGACTAGAGGAGAGCTGTGTAGACTTAAGGAGAGCTGTGTAGACTAGAGGAGAGATGTGTAGACTAGATGAGATCTGTATAGACTAGAGGAGAGATGTGTAGACTAGAGGAGAGGAGAGGAGAGCTGTGCACAGGAGAGGAGAGCTGTTTAGACTAGAGGAGAGCTGTGTAGACTAGAGGAGAGCTGTGTATAGAAGAGGAGAGCTGAATAGACTAGAGCAGAGCTGTATAGACTAGAGGAGAGCTGTGTAGACTAGAGAAGAGCTGTGTAGAGGGGAGCTGTGTAGACTAGAGGAGAGCTGTGTAGACTAGAGGAGAGCTGTGTAGACTAGAGGAGAGCTGTATAGACTAGAGGAGAGCTGTATAGACTAGAGGAGAGCTGTGTAGACTAGAGGAGAGCTGTGTAGACTAGAAGAGAGCTGTATAGAGGGGAGCTGTGTAGACTAGAGGAGAGCTGTGTAGACTAGAGGAGAGCTGTATAGACTAGAGGAGAGCTGTATAGACTAGAGGAGAGCTGTGTCGACTAGAGGAGAGCTGTATAGACTAGAACAGAGCTGTATAGACTAGAGGAGAGGAGAGGAGAGCTGTGTAGACTAGACGATAGCTGTATAGAC
This sequence comes from Oncorhynchus clarkii lewisi, assembly GCF_045791955.1. Taxonomy (NCBI): domain Eukaryota; kingdom Metazoa; phylum Chordata; class Actinopteri; order Salmoniformes; family Salmonidae; genus Oncorhynchus; species Oncorhynchus clarkii. The sequence goes on from NC_092170.1 coordinate 44,641,430, forward strand.
AAGAGGAGAACTGTGTAGACTAGAGGAGAGCTGTGTAGACTAGAGGAGAGGAGAGGAGAGCTGTGTAGACTAGAGGAGAGCTGTATAGACTAGAGGAGAGCTGTGTAGACTGGAGGAGAGCTGTGGAGACTAGAGGAGAGCTGTGTAGAGGGGAACTGTGTACACTAGAGGAGAGCTGTGTAGACTAGAGGAGAGCTGTGTAGACTAGATGAGAGCTGTGAAGACTAGAGGAGAGGAGAGGAGAGGAGAGGAGAGGAGAGGAGAGGAGAGCTGTGTAGACTAGAGGATAGCTGTATAGACAAGAGGAGAGCTGTGTAGACTAGAGGAGAGCTGTGTAGACTATAGGAGAGGAGATGAGAAGTGTGTAGACTAGAGGAGAGCTGTATAGACTAGAGGAGAGCTGTATAGACTAGAGGAGAGCTGTGTTGACTAGAGGAGAGCTGTATAGACTAGAGGAGAGCTGTGTAGACTGGAGGAGAGCTGTGTAGACTAGAGGAGAGCTGTGTAGAGGGGAACTGTGTAGACTAGAGGAGAGCTGTGTAGACTAGAGGAGAGCTGTGAAGACTAGAGGAGAGGAGAGGAGAGGAGAGGAGAGGAGAGGAGAGGAGAGCTTTGTAGACTAGAGGATAGCTGTATAGACAAGAGGAGAGCTGTGTAGACTAGAGGAGAGCTGTGTAGACTTAAGGAGAGCTGTGTAGACTAGAGGAGAGATGTGTAGACTAGATGAGATCTGTATAGACTAGAGGAGAGATGTGTAGACTAGAGGAGAGGAGAGGAGAGCTGTGCAGAGGAGAGGAGAGCTGTTTAGACTAGAGGAGAGCTGTGTAGACTAGAGGAGAGCTGTGTATAGAAGAGGAAAGCTGAATAGACTAGAGCAGAGCTGTATAGACTAGAGGAGAGCTGTGTAGACTAGAGAAGAGCTGTGTAGAGGAGAGCTGTGTAGACTAGAGGAGAGCTGTGTAGACTAGAGGAGAGCTGTGTAGACTAGAGGAGAGCTGTATAGACTAGAGGAGAGCTGTATAGACTAGAGGAGAGCTGTGTAGACTAGAGGAGAGCTGTGTAGACTATATGAGAGCTGTATAGATTAGAGGAGAGCTGTGTAGACTAGAGGTGAGCTGTGTAGACTAGCTGTGAGCTGAGTAGACTAGAGGAGAGCTGTGTAGACTAGAGGAGAGCGGTGTAGACTAGATGAGAGCTGTGTAGACTAGAGGAGAGCTGTATAGAGGGGAGCTGTGTAGACTAGAGGAGAGCTGTGTAGACTAGAGGAGAGCTGTGTAGACTAGAGGAGAGCTGTGTAGACTAGATTAGAGCTGTATAGACTAGAGGAGAGCTGTGTAGACTAGAGGAGAGGTGTGTAGACTAGAGGAGACCTGAGTAGACAAGATGAGAGCTGTGTAGACTAGATAATAGCTGTGTAGTGGGGAGCTGTGTAGACTAGAGTAGAGCTGTGTAGACTAGAGGATAGCTGTGCAGACTAGAGAAGAGCTGTATAGAGGGGAGCTGTGTAGACTAGAGGAGAGCTGTGTAGACTAGAGGAGAGCTGTGTAGACTAGAGGAGAGCTGTGTAGACTAGATTATAGCTGTATAGACTAGACGAGAGCTGTGTAGACTAGAGGAGAGCTGTGTAGACTAGAGGAGAGCTGTGTATAGAAGAGGAGAGCTGAATAGACTAGAGCAGAGCTGTATAGACTAGAGGAGAGCTGTGTAGACTAGAGAAGAGCTGTGTAGAGGGGAGCTGTGTAGACTAGAGGAGAGCTGTGTAGACTAGAGGAGAGCTGTGTAGACTAGAGGAGAGCTGTATAGACTAGAGGAGAGCTGTATAGACTAGAGGAGAGCTGTGTAGACTAGAGGAGAGCTGTGCAGACTATATGAGAGCTGTATAGATTAGAGGAGAGTTGTGTAGACTAGAGGTGAGCTGTGTAGACTAGCTGAGAGCTGAGTAGACTAGAGGAGAGCTGTGTAGACTAGATCAGAGCTGTGTAGACTAGAGGAGAGCTGTGTAGACTAGATGAGAGCTGTGTAGACTAGAGGAGAGCTGTATAGAGGGGAGCTGTGTAGACTAGAGGAGAGCTGTGTAGACTAGAGGAGAGCTGTGTAGACTAGAGGAGAGCTGTGTAGACTAGATTAGAGCTGTATAGACTAGAGGAGAGCTGTGTAGACTAGAGGAGAGCTGTGTAGACTAGAGGAGAGCTGAGTAGACAAGATGAGAGCTGTGTAGACTAGATAATAGCTGTGTAGTGGGGAGCTGTGTAGACTAGAGTAGAGCTGTGTAGACTAGAGGAGAGCTGTGCAGACTAGAGAAGAGCTGTATAGAGGGGAGCTGTGTAGACTAGAGGAGAGCTGTGTAGACTAGAGGAGAGCTGTGTAGACTAGAGGAGAGCTGTGTAGACTAGATTAGAGCTGTATAGACTAGAGGAGAGCTGTGTAGACTAGAGGAGAGATGTGTAGACTAGAGGAGAGGAGAGGAGAGCTGTGCACAGGAGAGGAGAGCTGTTTAGACTAGAGGAGAGCTGTGTAGACTAGAGGAGAGCTGTATAGAAGAGGAGAGCTGAATAGACTAGAGCAGAGCTGTATAGACTAGAGGAGAGCTGTGTAGACTAGAGAAGAGCTGTGTAGAGGGGAGCTGTGTAGACTAGAGGAGAGCTGTGTAGACTAGAGGAGAGCTGTGTAGACTAGAGGAGAGCTGTATAGACTAGAGGAGAGCTGTATAGACTAGAGGAGAGCTGTGTAGACTAGAGGAGAGCTGTGTAGACTAGAAGAGTGCTGTATAGAGGGGAGCTGTGTAGACTAGAGGAGAGCTGTGTAGACTAGAGGAGAGCTGTGTAGACTAGAGGAGAGCTGTATAGACTAGAGGAGAGCTGTGTCGACTAGAGGAGAGCTGTATAGACTAGAACAGAGCTGTATAGACTAGAGGAGAGGAGAGGAGAGCTGTGTAGACTAGACGATAGCTGTATAGACAAGTGGAGAGCTGTGTAGACTAGAGGAGAGCTGTGTAGACTAGAGGAGAGGAGAGGAGAGCTGTGTAGACTAGAGGAGAGCTGTATAGACTAGAATAGAGCTGTATAGACTAGAGGAGAGCTGTGTAGACTTGAGGAGAGCTGTGTAGACTAGAGGAGAGCTGTATAGACTAGAGGAGAGCTGTGTAGACTGGAGGAGAGCTGTGTAGACTAGAGGAGAGCTGTGTAGAGGGGAACTGTGTACACTAGAGGAGAGCTGTGTAGACTAGAGGAGAGCTGTGTAGACTAGAGGAGAGCTGTGAAGACTAGAGGAGAGGAGAGGAGAGGAGAGGAGAGGAGAGGAGAGGAGAGCTGTGTAGACTAGAGGATAGCTGTATAGACAAGAGGAGAGCTGTGTAGACTAGAGGATAGCTGTGTAGACTATAGGAGAGGAGAGGAGAAGTGTGTAGACTAGAGGAGAGCTGTATAGACTAGAGGAGAGCTGTATAGACTAGAGGAGAGCTGTGTAGACTAGAGGAGAGCTGTATAGACTAGAGGAGAGCTGTGTAGACTGGAGGAGAGCTGTGTAGACTAGAGTAGAGCTGTGTAGAGGGGAACTGTGTAGACTAGAGGAGAGCTGTGTAGACTAGAGGAGAGCTGTGAAGACTAGAGGAGAGGAGAGGAGAGGAGAGGAGAGGAGAGGAGAGCTTTGAAGACTAGAGGATAGCTGTATAGACAAGAGGAGAGCTGTGTAGACTAGAGGAGAGCTGTGTAGACTTAAGGAGAGCTGTGTAGACTAGAGGAGAGATGTGTAGACTAGATGAGATCTGTATAGACTAGAGGAGAGATGTGTAGACTAGAGGAGAGGAGAGGAGAGCTGTGCAGAGGAGAGGAGAGCTGTTTAGACTAGAGGAGAGCTGTGTAGACTAGAGGAGAGCTGTGTATAGAAGAGGAGAGCTGAATAGACTAGAGCAGAGCTGTATAGACTAGAGGAGAGCTGTGTAGACTAGAGAAGAGCTGTGTAGAGGAGAGCTGTGTAGACTAGAGGAGAGCTGTGTAGACTAGAGGAGAGCTGTGTAGACTAGAGGAGAGCTGTATAGACTAGAGGAGAGCTGTATAGACTAGAGGAGAGCTGTGTAGACTAGAGGAGAGCTGTGTAGACTATATGAGAGCTGTATAGATTAGAGGAGAGCTGTGTAGACTAGAGGTGAGCTGTGTAGACTAGCTGTGAGCTGAGTAGACTAGAGGAGAGCTGTGTAGACTAGAGGAGAGCGGTGTAGACTAGATGAGAGCTGTGTAGACTAGAGGAGAGCTGTATAGAGGGGAGCTGTGTAGACTAGAGGAGAGCTGTGTAGACTAGAGGAGAGCTGTGTAGACTAGAGGAGAGCTGTGTAGACTAGATTAGAGCTGTATAGACTAGAGGAGAGCTGTGTAGACTAGAGGAGAGCTGTGTAGACTAGAGGAGAGCTGAGTAGACAAGATGAGAGCTGTGTAGACTAGATAATAGCTGTGTAGTGGGGAGCTGTGTAGACTAGAGTAGAGCTGTGTAGACTAGAGGAGAGCTGTGCAGACTAGAGAAGAGCTGTATAGAGGGGAGCTGTGTAGACTAGAGGAGAGCTGTGTAGACTAGAGGAGAGCTGTGTAGACTAGAGGAGAGCTTTGTAGACTAGATTATAGCTGTATAGACTAGAGGAGAGCTGTGTAGACTAGAGGAGAGCTGTGTAGACTAGAGGAGAGCTGTGTATAGAAGAGGAGAGCTGAATAGACTAGAGCAGAGCTGTATAGACTAGAGGAGAGCTGTGTAGACTAGAGAAGAGCTGTGTAGAGGGGAGCTGTGTAGACTAGAGGAGAGCTGTGTAGACTAGAGGAGAGCTGTGTAGACTAGAGGAGAGCTGTATAGACTAGAGGAGAGCTGTATAGACTAGAGGAGAGCTGTGTAGACTATAGGAGAGCTGTGTAGACTATATGAGAGCTGTATAGATTAGAGGAGAGCTGTGTAGACTAGAGGTGAGCTTTGTAGACTAGCTGAGAGCTGAGTAGACTAGAGGAGAGCTGTGTAGACTAGATCAGAGCTGTGTAGACTAGAGGAGAGCTGTGTAGACTAGATGAGAGCTGTGTAGACTAGAGGAGAGCTGTATAGAGGGGAGCTGTGTAGACTAGAGGAGAGCTGTGTAGACTAGAGGAGAGCTGTGTAGACTAGAGGAGAGCTGTGTAGACTAGATTAGAGCTGTATAGACTAGAGGAGAGCTGTGTAGACTAGAGGAGAGCTGTGTAGACTAGAGGAGAGCTGAGTAGACAAGATGAGAGCTGTGTAGACTAGATAATAGCTGTGTAGTGGGGAGCTGTGTAGACTAGAGTAGAGCTGTGTAGACTAGAGGAGAGCTGTGCAGACTAGAGAAGAGCTGTATAGAGGGGAGCTGTGTAGACTAGAGGAGAGCTGTGTAGACTAGAGGAGAGCTGTGTAGACTAGAGGAGAGCTGTGTAGACTAGATTAGAGCTGTATAGACTAGAGGAGAGCTGTGTAGACTAGAGGAGAGCTGTGTAGACTAGAGGAGAGCTGAATAGACTAGAGGAGAGCTGTGTAGACTAGAGGAGAGCTGTGTAGATTAGAGAAGAGCTGTGTAGAGGGGAGCTGTGTAGACTAGAGGAGAGCTGTGTAGACTAGAGGAGACCTGTGTAGACTAGAGGAGAGCTGTATAGAGGGGAGCTGTGTAGACTAGAGGAGAGCTGTGTAGACTAGAGGAGAGCTGTGTAGACTAGAGAAGAGCTGTGTAGACTAGATTAGAGCTGTATAGACTAGAGGAGAGCTGTGTAGACTAGAGGAGAGCTGTGTAGACTAGAGGAGAGCTGAGTAGACTAGAGGAGAGCTGTGTAGACTATAGGAGAGCTGTGTAGACTAGAGAAGAGCTGTGTAGAGGGGAGCTATGTAGACTAGAGGAGATCTGTGTAGACTAGAGGAGAGCTGTGTAGACTAGAGGAGAGCTGTATATACTAGAGGAGAGCTGTATAGACTAGAGGAGAGCTGTGTAGACTAGAGGAGAGCTGTGTAGACTATATGAGAGCTGCATAGACTAGAGGAGAGCTGTGTAGACTAGAGGAGAGCTGTGTAGACTAGATGAGAGCTGAGTAGACTAGAGGAGAGCTGTGTGGACTAGATGAGAGCTGTGTAGACTAGAGGAGAGCTGTGTAGACTAGAGGAGAGCTGTATAGACAAGAGGAGAGCTGTGTAGATTAGAGGAGAGCTGTGTAGAATAGAGGAGAGCTGTGTAGAGGGGAGCTGTGTAGACTAGAGGAGTTTTGTGTAGACTAGAGGAGAGCTGTGTAGACTAGAGGAGACCTGTGTAGACTAGAGGAGAGCTGTATAGACTAGAGGAGAGCTGTGTAGACTAGAGGAGAGCTGTATAGACTAGAGGAGAGCTGTGTAGACTAGAAGAGAGCTGTGTAGACTAGAGGAGAGCTGTATAGACTAGAGGAGAGCTGAATAGACTAGAGCAGAGCTGTATAGACTAGTGGAGAGCTGTGTAGACTAGAGAAGAGCTGTGTAGAGGAGAGCTGTGTAGACTAGAGGAGAGCTGTGTAGACTAGAGGAGAGCTGTATAGACTAGAGGAGAGCTGTATAGACTAGAGGAGAGCTGTGTAGACTACAGGAGAGCTGTGTAGACTAGATGAGAGCTGTATAGATTAGAGGAGAGCTGTGTAGACTAGAGGTGAGCTGTGTAGACTAGCTGTGAGCTGAGTAGACTAGAGGAGAGCTGTGTAGACTAGAGGAGAGCTGTGTAGACTAGATGAGAGCTGTGTAGACTAGAGGAGAGCTGTATAGAGGGGAGCTGTGTAGACTAGAGGAGAGCTGTGTAGACTAGAGGAGAGCTGTGTAGACTAGAGGAGAGCTGTGTAGACTAGATTAGAGCTGTATAGACTAGAGGAGAGCTGTGTAGACTAGAGGAGAGCTGTGTAGACTAGAGGAGAGCTGAGTAGACAAGATGAGAGCTGTGTAGACTAGATAATAGCTGTGTAGTGGGGAGCTGTGTAGACTAGAGTAGAGCTGTGTAGACTAGAGGAGAGCTGTGCAGACTAGAGAAGAGCTGTATAGAGGGGAGCTGTGTAGACTAGAGGAGAGCTGTGTAGACTAGAGGAGAGCTGTGTAGACTAGAGGAGAGCTGTGTAGACTAGATTAGAGCTGTATAGACTAGAGGAGAGCTGTGTAGACTAGAGGAGAGCTGTGTAGACTAGAGGAGAGCTGTGTATAGAAGAGGAGAGCTGAATAGACTAGAGCAGAGCTGTATAGACTAGAGGAGAGCTGTGTAGACTAGAGAAGAGCTGTGTAGAGGGGAGCTGTGTAGACTAGAGGAGAGCTGTGTAGACTAGAGGAGAGCTGTGTAGACTAGAGGAGAGCTGTATAGACTAGAGGAGAGCTGTATAGACTAGAGGAGAGCTGTGTAGACTAGAGGAGAGCTGTATAGACTAGAGGAGAGCTGTATAGACTAGAGGAGAGCTGTGTAGACTAGAGGAGAGCTGTGTAGACTATATGAGAGCTGTATAGATTAGAGGAGAGCTGTGTAGACTAGAGGTGAGCTGTGTAGACTAGCTGAGAGCTGAGTAGACTAGAGGAGAGCTGTGTAGACTAGATGAGAGCTGTGTAGACTAGAGGAGAGCTGTGTAGACTAGATGAGAGCTGTGTAGACTAGAGGAGAGCTGTATAGAGGGGAGCTGTGTAGACTAGAGGAGAGCTGTGTAGACTAGAGGAGAGCTGTGTAGACTAGAGGAGAGCTGTGTAGACTAGATTAGAGCTGTATAGACTAGAGGAGAGCTGTGTAGACTAGAGGAGAGCTGTGTAGACTAGAGGAGAGCTGAGTAGACAAGATGAGAGCTGTGTAGACTAGATAATAGCTGTGTAGTGGGGAGCTGTGTAGACTAGAGTAGAGCTGTGTAGACTAGAGGAGAGCTGTGCAGACTAGAGAAGAGCTGTATAGAGGGGAGCTGTGTAGACTAGAGGAGAGCTGTGTAGACTAGAGGAGAGCTGTGTAGACTAGAGGAGAGCTGTGTAGACTAGATTAGAGCTGTATAGACTAGAGGAGAGCTGTGTAGACTAGAGGAGAGCTGTGTAGACTAGAGGGGAGCTGAGTAGACTAGAGGAGAGCTGTGTAGACTAGAGGAGAGCTGTGTAGATTAGAGAAGAGCTGTGTAGAGGGGAGCTGTGTAGACTAGAGGAGAGCTGTGTAGACTAGAGGAGACCTGTGTAGACTAGAGGAGAGCTGTATAGAGGGGAGCTGTGTAGACTAGAGGAGAGCTGTGTAGACTAGAGGAGAGCTGTGTAGACTAGAGAAGAGCTGTGTAGACTAGATTAGAGCTGTATAGACTAGAGGAGAGCTGTGTAGACTAGAGGAGAGCTGTGTAGACTAGAGGAGAGCTGAGTAGACTAGAGGAGAGCTGTGTAGACTAGAGGAGAGCTGTGTAGACTAGAGAAGAGCTGTGTAGAGGGGAGCTGTTTAGACTAGAGGAGATCTGTGTAGACTAGAGGAGAGCTGTGTAGACTAGAGGAGAGCTGTATATACTAGAGGAGAGCTGTATAGACTAGAGGAGAGCTGTGTAGACTAGAGGAGAGCTGTGTAGACTATATGAGAGCTGCATAGACTAGAGGAGAGCTGTGTAGACTAGAGGAGAGCTGTGTAGACTAGATGAGAGCTGAGTAGACTAGAGGAGAGCTGTGTGGACTAGATGAGAGCTGTGTAGACTAGAGGAGAGCTGTGTAGACTAGAGGAGAGCTGTATAGACAAGAGGAGAGCTGTGTAGATTAGAGGAGAGCTGTGTAGACTAGAGGAGAGCTGTGTAGAGGGGAGCTGTGTAGACTAGAGGAGAGCTGTGTAGACTAGAGGAGAGCTGTGTAGACTAGAGGAGACCTGTGTAGACTAGAGGAGAGCTGTATAGACTAGAGGAGAGCTGTGTAGACTAGAGGAGAGCTGTATAGACTAGAGGAGAGCTGTGTAGACTAGAAGAGAGCTGTGTAGAGTAGAGGAGAGCTGAATAGACTAGAGGAGAGCTGTGTAGAATAGAGGAGAGCTGTGTAGACTAGAGGAGAGCTGTATAGACTAGAGGAGAGCTGTGTAGACTAGAGGAGAGCTGTGTAGACTATATGAGAGCTGCATAGACTAGAGGAGAGCTGTGTAGACTAGAGGAGAGCTGTGTAGACTAGATGAGAGCTGAGTAGACTAGAGGAGAGCTGTGTGGACTAGATGAGAGCTGTGTAGACTAGAGGAGAGCTGTGTAGACTAGAGGAGAGCTGTGTAGACTAGAGGAGAGCTGTATATACTAGAGGAGAGCTGTATAGACTAGAGGAGAGCTGTGTAGACTAGAGGTGAGCTGTATAGACAAGAGGAGAGCTGTGTAGACTAGAGGAGAGCTGTGTAGACTAGAGGAGAGGAGAGGAGAGCTGTGTAGACTAGAGGAGAGCTGTATAGACTAGAGGAGAGCTGTGTAGACTAGAGGAGAGCTGTGTAGACTAGAGGAGAGCTGTGAAGACTAGAGGAGAGGAGAGGAGAGCAGAGCAGAGCAGAGGAGAGGAGAGGAGAGGAGAGCTGTGTAGACTAGAGGAGAGGAGAGCTGTGTAGACTAGAGGAGAGCTGTGTAGACTAGAGGAGAGCTGTGTAGACTAGAGGAGAGCTGTGTAGACTAGAGGAGAGGAGAGGAGAGCTGTGCACAGGAGAGGAGAGCTGTTTAGACTAGAGGAGAGCTGTGTAGACTAGAGGAGAGCTGTATATACTAGAGGAGAGCTGTGTAGAGTAGAGGAGAGCTGAATAGACTAGAGGAGAGCTGTATATACTAGAGGAGAGCTGTGTAGAGTAGAGGAGAGCTGAATAGACTAGAGGAGAGCTGTATAGACTAGAGGAAAGCTGTGTAGACTAGAGTAAAGGAGAGCTGTGTAGACTAGAGGAGAGCTGTATAGACTAGAGGAGATCTGTATAGACTAGAGGAGAGCTGTGTAGACTAGAGGAGAGGAGAGGAGAGCTGTATAGACTAGAGGAGAGCTGGGTAGACTAGAGGAGAGCTGTGTAGACAAGAGGAGAGCTGTGTAGAATAGAGGAGAGCTGTGAAGACTAGAGGTGAGCTGTATAGACTAGAGGAGATCAGTGTAGATTTGAGGAGATCTGTGTAGACTAGAGGAGAGCTGTGTAGACTAGAGGTGAGCTGTATAGACTAGAGGAGAGCTGTGTAGACTAGAGGAGATCTGTATAGACTAGAGGAGAGCTGTATAGACTAGAGGAGAGCTGTGTAGAATAGAGGAGAGCTGTGTAGACTAGATGTGAGCTGTATAGACTAGAGGAGAGCTGTGTAGACTAGAGGTGAGCTGTATAGACAAGAGGAGAGCTGTGTAGACTAGAGGAGAGCTGTGTAGACTAGAGGAGAGGAGAGGAGAGCTGTGTAGACTAGAGGAGAGCTGTATAGACTAGAGGAGAGCTGTGTAGACTAGAGGAGAGCTGTGTAGACTAGCGGAGAGGAGAGGAGAGCTGTGTAGACTAGAGGAGAGCTGTATAGACTAGAGGAGAGCTGTATAGACTAGAGGAGAGGAGAGGAGAGGAGAGGAGAGGAGAGGAGAGGAGAGGAGAGGAGAGGAGAGCTGTGTAGACTAGAGGAGAGGAGAGGAGAGCTGTGTAGACTAGAGGAGAGCTGTGTAGACTAGAGGAGAACTGTGTAGACTAGAGGAGAGCTGTATAGATTAGAATAGAGCTGTATAGACTAGAGGAGAGCTGTGTAGACTAGAGGAGAGCTGTGTAGAGGGGAACTGTGTAGACTAGAGGAGAGCTGTGTAGACTAGAGGAGAACTGTGTAGACTAGAGGAGAGCTGTATAGACTAGAGGAGAGCTGTGTAGAATAGAGGAGAGCTATGTAGACTAGATGAGAGCTGTGTAGACTAGAGGAGAGCTGTGTAGACTAGAGGAGAGCTGTGTAGACAAGAGGAGAGCTGTGTAGATTAGAGGAGAGCTGTGTAGACTAGAGGAGAGCTGCGTAGACTAGAGGAGACCTGTGTAGACTAGAGGAGAGCTGTATAGACTAGAGGAGAGCTGTGTAGACTAGAGGAGAGCTGTGTTGTCTAGAGGAGAGCTGTGCAGACTAGAGGAGAGCTGTGTAGATTAGAGGAGAGGAGAGGAGAGCTGTGTAGACTAGAGGAGAGCTGTATAGACTAGAGGAGAGCTGTGTAGACTAGAGGAGAGCTGTGTAGACTAGAGGAGAGGAAAGGAGAGCTGTGTAGACTAGAGGAGAGCTGTATAGACAAGAGGAGAGCTGTGTAGACTAGAGGAGAGGAGAGCTGTGTAGACTAGAGGAGAGGTGTGTAGTCTGGAGGAGAGCTGTGTAGACTAGAGGAGAGGAGTTCTGTGTAGACTAGAGGAGAGCTGTATAGACTAGAGGAGAGCTGTATAGACTAGATGAGAGCTGTGTAGACTAGAGGAGAGCTCTATAGACTAGAGGAGAGCTGTATAGACTAGAGGAGAGCTGTGTAGACTAGAGGAGAGCTGTGTAGACTAGAGGAGAGCTGTGTAGACTAGAGGAGAGGAGAGGAGAGCTGTATAGACTAGAGGAGAGCTGTATAGACTAGAGGAGAGCTGTGTAGACTAGAGGAGAGCTGTGTAGACTAGAGGAGAGGAGAGGAGAGCTGTGTAGACTAGAGGAAAGCTGTATAGACTAGAGGAGAGCTGTATAGACTAGAGGAGAGCTGTGTAGACTAGAAGAGTGCTGTATAGACTGGAATAGAGCTGTATAGACTAGAGGGGAGCTGTGTAGACTAGAGGAGAGCTGTGTAGACTAGAGGAGAGCTGTGTAGACAAGAGGAGAGCTGTGTAGAATAGAGGAGAGCTGTGTAGACTAGAGGTGAGCTGTATAGACTAGAGGAGAGCTGTGTAGACTAGAGGAGATCTGTATAGACTAGAGGAGAGCTGTATAGACTAGAGGAGAGCTGTGTAGAATAGAGGAGAGCTGTGTAGACTAGATGTGAGCTGTATAGACTAGAGGAGAGCTGTGTAGACTAGAGGTGAGCTGTATAGACAAGAGGAGAGCTGTGTAGACTAGAGGAGAGCTGTGTAGACTAGAGGAGAGGAGAGGAGAGCTGTGTAGACTAGAGGAGAGCTGTATAGACTAGAGGAGAGCTGTGTAGACTAGAGGAGAGCTGTGTAGACTAGAGGAGAGGAGAGGAGAGCTGTGTAGACTAGAGGAGAGCTGTATAGACTAGAGGAGAGCTGTATAGACTAGAGGAGAGGAGAGGAGAGGAGAGGAGAGGAGAGGAGAGGAGAGGAGAGGAGAGGAGAGGAGAGGAGAGGAGAGCTGTGTAGACTAGAGGAGAGGAGAGGAGAGCTGTGTAGACTAGAGGAGAGCTGTGTAGACTAGAGGAGAACTGTGTAGACTAGAGGAGAGCTGTTTAGACTAGAACAGAGCTGTATAGACTAGAGGAGAGCTGTGTAGACTAGAGGAGAGCTGTATAGACTAGAGGAGAGCTGTATAGACTAGATGAGAGCTGTGTAGACTAGAGGAGAGCTCTATAGACTAGAGGAGAGCTGTATAGACTAGAGGAGAGCTGTGTAGACTAGAGGAGAGCTGTGTAGACTAGAGGAGAGCTGTGTAGACTAGAGGAGAGGAGAGCTGTATAGACTAGAGGAGAGCTGTATAGACTAGAGGAGAGCTGTGTAGACTAGAGGAGAGCTGTGTAGACTAGAGGAGAGGAGAGGAGAGCTGTGTAGACTAGAGGAAAGCTGTATAGACTAGAGGAGAGCTGTATAGACTAGAGGAGAGCTGTGTAGACTAGAAGAGTGCTGTATAGACTGGAATAGAGCTGTATAGACTAGAGGGGAGCTGTGTAGACTAGAGGGGAGCTGTGTAGACTAGAGGAGAGCTGTGTAGACTAGAGGAGAGCTGTGTAGACAAGAGGAGAGCTGTGTAGAATAGAGGAGAGCTGTGTAGACTAGAGGAGAGCTGTGTAGACTAGATGTGAGCTGTATAGACTAGAGGAGAGCTGTGTAGACTAGAGGAGATCTGTATAGACTAGAGGAGAGCTGTATAGACTAGAGGAGAGCTGTGTAGAATAGAGGAGAGCTGTGTAGACTAGATGTGAGCTGTATAGACTAGAGGAGAGCTGTGTAGACTAGAGGTGAGCTGTATAGACAAGAGGAGAGCTGTGTAGAATAGAGGAGAGCTGTGTAGACTAGAGGAGATCTGTATAGACTAGAGGAGAGCTGTATAGACTAGAGGAGAGCTGTGTAGAATAGAGGAGAGCTGTGTAGACTAGATGTGAGCTGTATAGACTAGAGGAGAGCTGTGTAGACTAGAGGTGAGCTGTATAGACAAGAGGAGAGCTGTGTAGACTAGAGGAGAGCTGTGTAGACTAGAGGAGAGGAGAGGAGAGCTGTGTAGACTAGAGGAGAGCTGTATAGACTAGAGGAGAGCTGTGTAGACTAGAGGAGAGCTGTGTAGACTAGAGGAGAGCTGTGTAGACAAGAGGAGAGCTGTGTAGAATAGAGGAGAGCTGTGTAGACTAGAGGTGAGCTGTATAGACTAGAGGAGAGCTGTGTAGACTAGAGGAGATCTGTATAGACTAGAGGAGAGCTGTATAGACTAGAGGAGAGCTGTGTAGAATAGAGGAGAGCTGTGTAGACTAGATGTGAGCTGTATAGACTAGAGGAGAGCTGTGTAGACTAGAGGTGAGCTGTATAGACAAGAGGAGAGCTGTGTAGACTAGAGGAGAGCTGTGTAGACTAGAGGAGAGGAGAGGAGAGCTGTGTAGACTAGAGGAGAGCTGTATAGACTAGAGGAGAGCTGTGTAGACTAGAGGAGAGCTGTGTAGACTAGAGGAGAGGAGAGGAGAGCTGTGTAGACTAGAGGAGAGCTGTATAGACTAGAGGAGAGCTGTATAGACTAGAGGAGAGGAGAGGAGAGGAGAGGAGAGGAGAGGAGAGGAGAGGAGAGCTGTGTAGACTAGAGGAGAGGAGAGGAGAGCTGTGTAGACTAGAGGAGAGCTGTGTAGACTAGAGGAGAACTGTGTAGACTAGAGGAGAGCTGTTTAGACTAGAACAGAGCTGTATAGACTAGAGGAGAGCTGTGTAGACTAGAGGAGAGCTGTGTAGAGGGGAACTGTGTAGACTAGAGGAGAGCTGTGTAGACTACAGGAGAGCTGTGTAGACTAGAGGAGAGCTGTGAAGACTAGAGGAGAGGAGAGGAGAGCAGAGGAGAGGAGAGGAGAGGTGTGGAGAGTAGAGCTGTGTAGACTAGAGGAGAGGAGAGGAGAGCTGTGTAGACTAGAGGAGAGCTGTGTAGACTAGAGGAGAGCTGTGTAGACTAGAGGAGAGCTGTAAAGACTAGAATAGAGCTGTATAGACTAGAGGAGAGCTTTGTAGACTAGAGGAGTGCTGTGTAGACTAGAGGAGAGCTGTATAGACTAGAGGAGAGCTGTGTAGACTGGAGGAGAGCTGTGTAGACTAGAGGAGAGCTGTGTAGAGGGGAACTGTGTAGACTAGAGGAGAGCTGTGTAGACTAGAGGAGAGCTGTGTAGACTAGAGGAGATGAGAGGAGAGGAGAGCAGAGGAGACGAGAGGAGAGGAGAGGAGAGGAGAGGGGAGGAGAGGAGAGGAGAGGAGAGCTGTGTAGACTAGAGGAGAGGAGAGCTGTGTAGACTAGAGGAGAGCTGTGTAGAGGGGAACTGTGTAGACTAGAGGAGAGCTGTGTAGACTAGAGGAGAGCTGTGTAGACTAGAGGAGATGAGAGGAGAGGAGAGCAGAGGAGACGAGAGGAGAGGAGAGGAGAGGAGAGGGGAGGAGAGGAGAGAGGAGCTGTGTAGACTAGAGGAGAGGAGAGCTGTGTAGACTAGAGGAGAGCTGTGTAGACTAGAGGAGAGCTGTGTAGACTAGCGGAGAGCTGTGTAGACTAGAGGAGAGGAGAGGAGAGCTGTGCACAGGAGAGGAGAGCTGTTTAGACTAGAGGAGAGCTGTGTAGACTAGAGGAGAGCTGTATAGACTAGAGGAGAGCTGTGTAGACTAGAAGAGAGCTGTGTAGAGTAGAGGAGAGCTGAATAGACTAGAGGAGAGCTGTATAGACTAGAGGAAAGCTGTGTAGACTAGAGTAAAGGAGAGCTGTGTAGACTAGAGGAGAGCTGTGTAGACTAGAGAAGAGCTCTGTAGACTAGAGGAGAGCTGTATAGACTAGAGGAGATCTGTATAGACTAGAGGAGAGCTGTGTAGACTAGAGGAGAGGAGAGGAGAGCTGTATAGACTAGAGGAGAGCTGTGTAGACTAGAGGAGAGGTGGATAGACAAGAGGAGAGCTGTGTAGAATAGAGGAGAGCTGTGTAGACTAGAGGTGAGCTGTATAGACTAGAGGAGAGCTGTGTAGACTAGAGGAGATCTGTGTAGACTAGAGGAGAGCTGTATAGACTAGAGGAGAGCTGTGTAGACTAGAGGATAGCTATGTAGACTAGATGAGAGCTGTGTAGACTAGAGGAGAGCTGTGTAGACTAGAGGAGAGCTGTATAGACAAGAGGAGAGCTGTGTAGATTAGAGGAGAGCTGTGTAGACTAGAGGAGAGCTGTTTAGACTAGAGGAGAACTGTGTAGACTAGAGGAGAGCTGTATAGACTAGAGGAGAGCTGTGTAGACTAGAGGAGAGCTGTATAGACTAGATGAGAGCTGTGTAGACTAGAGGAGAGCTCTATAGACTAGAGGAGAGCTGTATAGACTAGAGGAGAGCTGTGTAGACTAGAGGAGAGCTGTATAGACTAGAGGAGAGCTGTGTAGACTAGAGGAGAGCTGTGTAGACTAGAGGAGAGGAGAAGAGAGCTGTGTAGACTAGAGGAGAGCTGTATAGACAATAGGAGAGCTGTGTAGACTAGAGGAGAGGAGAGCTGTGTAGACTAGAGGAGACCTGTGTAGTCTAGAGGAGACCTGTGTAGACTAGAGGAGAGCTGTATAGACTAGAGGAGAGCTGTATAGACTAGATGAGAGCTGTGTAGACTAGAGGAGAGCTCTATAGACTAGAGGAGAGCTGTATAGACTAGAGGAGAGCTGTGTAGACTAGAGGAGAGCTGTGTAGACTAGAGGAGAGCTGTGTAGACTAAAGGAGAGGAGAGGAGAGCTGTATAGACTAGAGGAGAGCTGTATAGACTAGAGGAGAGCTGTGTAGACTAGAGGAGAGCTGTGTAGACTAGAGGAGAGGAGAGGAGAGCTGTGTAGACTAGAGGAAAGCTGTATAGACTAGAGGAGAGCTGTATAGACTAGAGGAGAGCCTTGTAGACTAGAGGAGAGCTGTATAGACTAGAATAGAGCTGTATAGACTAGAGGAGAGCTGTGTAGACTAGAGGAGAGATGTGTAGACTAGAGGAGAGCTGTATAGACTAGAGGAGAGTTGTGTAGACTGGAGGAGAGCTGTGTAGACTAGAGGAGAGCTGTGTAGAGGGGAACTGTGTAGACTAGAGGAGAGCTGTGTAGACTAGAGGAGAGCTGTGTAGACTAGAGGAGAGCTGTGAAGACTAGAGGAGAGGAGAGGAGAGCAGAGGAGAGGAGAGGAGAGGAGAGAAGAGGAGAGGAGAGGAGAGGAGAGCTGTGTAGACTAGAGGAGAGGAGAGCTGTGTAGACTAGAGGAGAGCTGTGTAGACTAGAGGAGAGCTGTGTAGACTAGAGGAGAGGAGAGGAGAGCTGTGCACAGGAGAGGAGAGCTGTTTAGACTAGAGGAGAGCTGTGTAGACTAGAGGAGAGCTGTATAGACTAGAGGAGAGCTGTGTAGACTAGAAGAGAGCTGTGTATAGTAGAGGAGAGCTGAATAGACTAGAGGAGAGCTGTATAGACTAGAGGGAAGCTGTGTAGACTAGAGTAAAGGAGAGCTGTGTAGACTAGAGGAGAGCTGTGTAGACTAGATAAGAGCTCTTTAGACTAGAGTAAAGGAGAGCTGTGTAGACTAGAGGAGAGCTGTGTAGACTAGAGAAGAGCTCTTTAGACTAGAGGAGAGCTGTATAGAGTAGAGGAGATCTGTATAGACTAGAGGAGAGCTGTGTAGACTAGAGGAGAGGAGAGGAGAGCTGTATAGACTAGAGGAGAGCTGTGTAGACTAGAGGAGAGCTGTGTAGACAAGAAGAGACCTGTGTAGAATAGAGGAGAGCTGTGTAGACTAGAGGTGAGCTGTATAGACTAGTGGAGAGCTGTGTAGACTAGAGGAGATCTGTGTAGACTAATGGAGAGCTGTGTAGACTAGAGGAGAGCTGTGTAGACTAGAGGAGAGCTATGTAGACTAGATGAGAGCTGTGTAGACTAGAGGAGAGCTGTGTAGACTAGAGGAGAGCTGTATAGACTAGAGGAAAGCTGTGTAGACTAGAGTAAAGGAGAGCTGTGTAGACTAGAGGAGAGCTGTGTAGACTACAGGAGAGCTGTGTAGACTAGAGGAGAGCTGTGAAGACTAGAGGAGAGGAGAGGAGAGCAGAGGAGAGGAGAGGAGAGGTGTGGAGAGTAGAGCTGTGTAGACTAGAGGAGAGGAGAGGAGAGCTGTGTAGACTAGAGGAGAGCTGTGTAGACTAGAGGAGAGCTGTGTAGACTAGAGGAGAGCTGTAAAGACTAGAATAGAGCTGTATAGACTAGAGGAGAGCTTTGTAGACTAGAGGAGTGCTGTGTAGACTAGAGGAGAGCTGTATAGACTAGAGGAGAGCTGTGTAGACTGGAGGAGAGCTGTGTAGACTAGAGGAGAGCTGTGTAGAGGGGAACTGTGTAGACTAGAGGAGAGCTGTGTAGACTAGAGGAGAGCTGTGTAGACTAGAGGAGAGCTCTGAAGACTAGAGGAGATGAGAGGAGAGGAGAGCAGAGGAGACGAGAGGAGAGGAGAGGAGAGGAGAGGGGAGGAGAGGAGAGGAGAGGAGAGCTGTGTAGACTAGAGGAGAGGAGAGCTGTGTAGACTAGAGGAGAGCTGTGTAGACTAGAGGAGAGCTGTGTAGACTAGCGGAGAGCTGTGTAGACTAGAGGAGAGGAGAGGAGAGCTGTGCACAGGAGAGGAGAGCTGTTTAGACTAGAGGAGAGCTGTGTAGACTAGAGGAGAGCTGTATAGACTAGAGGAGAGCTGTGTAGACTAGAAGAGAGCTGTGTAGAGTAGAGGAGAGCTGAATAGACTAGAGGAGAGCTGTATAGACTAGAGAAAAGCTGTGTAGACTAGAGTAAAGGAGAGCTGTGTAGACTAGAGGAGAGCTGTGTAGACTAGAGAAGAGCTCTGTAGACTAGAGGAGAGCTGTATAGACTAGAGGAGATCTGTATAGACTAGAGGAGAGCTGTGTAGACTAGAGGAGAGGAGAGGAGAGCTGTATAGACTAGAGGAGAGCTGTGTAGACTAGAGGAGAGGTGGATAGACAAGAGGAGAGCTGTGTAGAATAGAGGAGAGCTGTGTAGACTAGAGGTGAGCTGTATAGACTAGAGGAGAGCTGTGTAGACTAGAGGAGATCTGTGTAGACTAGAGGAGAGCTGTATAGACTAGAGGAGAGCTGTGTAGACTAGAGGATAGCTATGTAGACTAGATGAGAGCTGTGTAGACTAGAGGAGAGCTGTGTAGACTAGAGGAGAGCTGTATAGACAAGAGGAGAGCTGTGTAGATTAGAGGAGAGCTGTGTAGACTAGAGGAGAGCTGTTTAGACTAGAGGAGAACTGTGTAGACTAGAGGAGAGCTGTATAGACTAGAGGAGAGCTGTGTAGACTAGAGGAGAGCTGTATAGACTAGATGAGAGCTGTGTAGACTAGAGGAGAGCTCTATAGACTAGAGGAGAGCTGTATAGACTAGAGGAGAGCTGTGTAGACTAGAGGAGAGCTGTATAGACTAGAGGAGAGCTGTGTAGACTAGAGGAGAGCTGTGTAGACTAGAGGAGAGGAGAAGAGAGCTGTGTAGACTAGAGGAGAGCTGTATAGACAATAGGAGAGCTGTGTAGACTAGAGGAGAGGAGAGCTGTGTAGACTAGAGGAGACCTGTGTAGTCTAGAGGAGACCTGTGTAGACTAGAGGAGAGCTGTATAGACTAGAGGAGAGCTGTATAGACTAGATGAGAGCTGTGTAGACTAGAGGAGAGCTCTATAGACTAGAGGAGAGCTGTATAGACTAGAGGAGAGCTGTGTAGACTAGAGGAGAGCTGTGTAGACTAGAGGAGAGCTGTGTAGACTAAAGGAGAGGAGAGGAGAGCTGTATAGACTAGAGGAGAGCTGTATAGACTAGAGGAGAGCTGTGTAGACTAGAGGAGAGCTGTGTAGACTAGAGGAGAGGAGAGGAGAGCTGTGTAGACTAGAGGAAAGCTGTATAGACTAGAGGAGAGCTGTATAGACTAGAGGAGAGCCTTGTAGACTAGAGGAGAGCTGTATAGACTAGAATAGAGCTGTATAGACTAGAGGAGAGCTGTGTAGACTAGAGGAGAGATGTGTAGACTAGAGGAGAGCTGTATAGACTAGAGGAGAGTTGTGTAGACTGGAGGAGAGCTGTGTAGACTAGAGGAGAGCTGTGTAGAGGGGAACTGTGTAGACTAGAGGAGAGCTGTGTAGACTAGAGGAGAGCTGTGTAGACTAGAGGAGAGCTGTGAAGACTAGAGGAGAGGAGAGGAGAGCAGAGGAGAGGAGAGGAGAGGAGAGGAGAGAAGAGGAGAGGAGAGGAGAGGAGAGCTGTGTAGACTAGAGGAGAGGAGAGCTGTGTAGACTAGAGGAGAGCTGTGTAGACTAGAGGAGAGCTGTGTAGACTAGAGGAGAGGAGAGGAGAGCTGTGCACAGGAGAGGAGAGCTGTTTAGACTAGAGGAGAGCTGTGTAGACTAGAGGAGAGCTGTATAGACTAGAGGAGAGCTGTGTAGACTAGAAGAGAGCTGTGTATAGTAGAGGAGAGCTGAATAGACTAGAGGAGAGCTGTATAGACTAGAGGGAAGCTGTGTAGACTAGAGTAAAGGAGAGCTGTGTAGACTAGAGGAGAGCTGTGTAGACTAGAGAAGAGCTCTTTAGACTAGAGTAAAGGAGAGCTGTGTAGACTAGAGGAGAGCTGTGTAGACTAGAGAAGAGCTCTTTAGACTAGAGGAGAGCTGTATAGAGTAGAGGAGATCTGTATAGACTAGAGGAGAGCTGTGTAGACTAGAGGAGAGGAGAGGAGAGCTGTATAGACTAGAGGAGAGCTGTGTAGACTAGAGGAGAGCTGTGTAGACAAGAAGAGACCTGTGTAGAATAGAGGAGAGCTGTGTAGACTAGAGGTGAGCTGTATAGACTAGTGGAGAGCTGTGTAGACTAGAGGAGATCTGTGTAGACTAATGGAGAGCTGTGTAGACTAGAGGAGAGCTGTGTAGACTAGAGGAGAGCTATGTAGACTAGATGAGAGCTGTGTAGACTAGAGGAGAGCTGTGTAGACTAGAGGAGAGCTGTATAGACTAGAGGAAAGCTGTGTAGACTAGAGTAAAGGAGAGCTGTGTAGACTAGAGGAGAGCTGTGTAGAATAGAGGAGAGCTGTGTAGACTAGAGGTGTGCTGTATAGACTAGAGGAGAGCTGTGTAGACAAGAGGAGATCTGTATAGACAAGAGGAGAGCTGTATAGACCAGAGGAGAGCTGTGTAGAATAGAGGAGAGCTGTGTAGACTAGAGGTGAGCTGTATAGAATAGAGGAGAGCTGTGTAGACTAGAGGTGAGCTGTATAGACTAGAGGAGAGCTGTGTAGAATAGAGGAGAGCTGTGTAGACTAGATGTGAGCTGTATATACTAGAGGAGAGCTGTGTAGACTAGAGGTGAGCTGTATAGACAAGAGGAGAGCTGTGTAGAATAGAGGAGAGCTGTGTAGACTAGAGGTGAGCTGTATAGACTAGAGGAGAGCTGTATAGACTAGAGGAGATCTATATAGACTAGAGGAGAGCTGTGTATACTAGAGGAGAGGAGAGGAGAGCTGTATAGACTAGAGGAGAGCTGTGTAGACTAGAGGAGAGCTGTGTAGAATAGAGGAGAGCTGTGTAGACTAGAGGTGAGCTGTATAGACTAGAGGAGAGCTGTGTAGACTATAGGAGAGGAGAGGAGAGCTGTGTAGACTAGAGGAGAGGAGAGGAGAGCTGTGTAGACTAGAGGAGAGCTCATGTAGACTAGAGTAGAGTTGTGTAGACTAGAGGAGAGCTGTGTAGACTAGAGGAGATCTGTATAGACTAGAGGAGATCTGTGAAGACTAGAGGAGAGGAGAGGAGAGGAGAGGAGAGGAGAGGAGAGGAGAGGAGAGGAGAGGAGAGGAGAGGAGAGCTGTGAAGACTAGAGGAGAGCTGTGTAGACTAGTGGAGAGCTGTGTAGACTAGAGGAGAGCTGTGTAGACTAGAGGAGAACTGTGTAGACTAGAGGAGAGCTGTATAGACTAGAGGAGAGCTGTATAGACTAGAGGAGAGGAGAGGAGAGGAGAGGAGAGGAGAGGAGAGGAGAGGAGAGGAGAGGAGAGGAGAGGAGAGGAGAGGAGAGCTGTGTAGACTAGAGGAGAGGAGAGCTGTGTAGACTAGAGGAGAGCTGTGTAGACTAGAGGAGAGCTGTGTAGACTAGAGGAGAACTGTGTAGACTAGAGGAGAGCTGTTTAGACTAGAGGAGAGCTGTATAGACTAGAGGAGAGCTGTTTAGACTAGAGGAGAGCTGTTTAGAATAGAGGAGAGGAGAGGAGAGCTGTGTAGACTAGAGGAGAGCTGTATAGACTAGTGGAGAATTGTGTAGACTAGAGGAGAACTGTGTAGACGAGAGGAGAGCTGTATAGACTAGAGGAGAATTGTGGAGACTAGAGGAGAACTGTGAAGACTAGAGGAGAGCTGTATAGACTAGAGGAGAGCTGTTTAGACTAGAGGAGAGCTGTGTAGAATAGAGGAGAGCTGTGTAGACTATAGGTGAGCTGTATAGACTAGAGGAGAGCTGTGTAGACTAGAGGAGAGCTGTGTAGACTAGAGGTGAGCTGTATAGACTAGAGGAGAGCTGTGTAGACTATAGGAGAGGAGAGGAGAGCTGGTTAGACTAGAGGAGAGGAGAGGAGAGCTGTGTAGACTAGAGGAGAGCTCATGTAGACTAGAGTAGAGCTGTGTAGACTAGAGGAGAGCTGTGTAGACTAGAGGAGATCTGTGAAGACTAGAGGAGAGGAGAGGAGAGGAGAGGAGAGGAGAGGAGAGGAGAGGAGAGGAGAGCTGTGAAGACTAGAGGAGAGCTGTGTAGACTAGTGGAGAGCTGTGTAGACTAGAGGAGAGCTGTGTAGACTAGAGGAGAACTGTGTAGACTAGAGGAGAGCTGTATAGACTAGAGGAGAGCTGTATAGACTAGAGGAGAGGAGAGGAGAGGAGAGGAGAGGAGAGGAGAGGAGAGGAGAGGAGAGGAGAGGAGAGCTGTGTAGACTAGAGGAGAGGAGAGCTTTGTAGACTAGAGGAGAGCTTTGTAGACTAGAGGAGAGCTGTGTAGACTAGAGGAGAACTGTGTAGACTAGAGGAGAGCTGTTTAGACTAGAGGAGAGCTGTATAGACTAGAGGAGAGCTGTTTAGACTAGAGGAGAGCTGTTTAGAATAGAGGAGAGGAGAGGAGAGCTGTGTAGACTAGAGGAGAGCTGTATAGACTAGTGGAGAATTGTGTAGACTAGAGGAGAACTGTGTAGACTAGAGGAGAGCTGTATAGACTAGAGGAGAATTGTGGAGACTAGAGGAGAACTGTGAAGACTAGAGGAGAGCTGTATAGACTAGAGGAGAGCTGTTTAGACTAGAGGAGAGCTGTGTAGAATAGAGGAGAGCTGTGTAGACTATAGGTGAGCTGTATAGACTAGAGGAGAGCTGTGTAGACTAGAGGAGAGCTGTGTAGACTAGAGGTGAGCTGTATAGACTAGAGGAGAGCTGTGTAGACTATAGGAGAGGAGAGGAGAGCTGTGTAGACTAGAGGAGAGGAGAGGAGAGCTGTGTAGACTAGAGGAGAGCTCATGTAGACTAGAGTAGAGCTGTGTAGACTAGAGGAGAGCTGTGTAGACTAGAGGAGATCTGTGAAGACTAGAGGAGAGGAGAGGAGAGGAGAGGAGAGGAGAGGAGAGGAGAGGAGAGCTGTGAAGACTAGAGGAGAGCTGTGTAGACTAGTGGAGAGCTGTGTAGACTAGAGGAGAGCTGTGTAGACTAGAGGAGAACTGTGTAGACTAGAGGAGAGCTGTATAGACTAGAGGAGAGCTGTATAGACTAGAGGAGAGGAGAGGAGAGGAGAGGAGAGGAGAGGAGAGGAGAGGAGAGGAGAGGAGAGGAGAGCTGTGTAGACTAGAGGAGAGGAGAGCTGTGTAGACTAGAGGAGAGCTGTGTAGACTAGAGGAGAGCTGTGTAGACTAGAGGAGAACTGTGTAGACTAGAGGAGAGCTGTTTAGACTAGAGGAGAGCTGTATAGACTAGAGGAGAGCTGTTTAGACTAGAGGAGAGCTGTTTAGAATAGAGGAGAGGAGAGGAGAGCTGTGTAGACTAGAGGAGAGCTGTATAGACTAGTGGAGAATTGTGTAGACTAGAGGAGAACTGTGTAGACTAGAGGAGAGCTGTATAGACTAGAGGAGAATTGTGGAGACTAGAGGAGAACTGTTTAGAATAGAGGAGAGGAGAGGAGAGCTGTGTAGACTAGAGGAGAGCTGTATAGACTAGAGGAGAGCTGAGTAGAATAGAGGAGAGCTGTGTAGACTATAGGTGAGCTGTATAGACTAGAGGAGAGCTGTGTAGACTAGAGGAGATCTGTATAGACTAGAGGAGAGCTGTATAGACTAGAGGAGAGCTGTGTAGAATAGAGGAGAGCTGTGTAGACTAGAGGTGAGCTGTATAGACTAGAGGAGAGCTGTGTAGACTAGAGGTGAGCTGTATAGACTAGAGGAGAGCTGTGTGGACTAGAGGAGTGCTGTGTAGACTAGAGGAGAGCTGTGTAGAATAGAGGAGAGCTGTGTAGACTAGAGGTGAGCTGTATAGACTAGATGAGAGCTGTGTAGACTAGAGGTGAGCTGTGTAGCCTAAAGGAAAGGAGAGCTGTGTAGACTAGAGGAGAGCTGTGTAGACTAGAGGAGAGCTGTATAGACTAGAGGAGATCTGTATAGACTAGAGGATAGCTGTGTAGACTAGAGGAGAGGAGAGGAGAGCTGTATAGACTAGAGGAGAGCTGTGTAGACTAGAGGAGAGCTGTGTAGACAAGAGGAGAGCTGTGTAGAATAGAGGAGAGCTTTGTAGACTAGAGGTGAGCTGTATAGACTAGAGGAGTGCTGTGTAGACTAGAGGAGATCTGTGTAGACTAGAGGAGAGCTGTGTAGACAAGAGGAGAGCTGTGTAGAATAGAGGAGAGCTGTGTAGACTAGAGGTGAGCTGTATAGACTAGAGGAGAGCTGTGTAGACTAAGGGTGAGCTGTATAGACTAGAGGAGAGCTGTGTAGACTAGAGGAGAGCTGTATAGACTAGAGGAGAGCTGTGTAGAATAGAGGAGAGCTGTGTAGACTAGAGGTGAGCTGTATAGACTAGAGGAGAGCTGTGTAGACTAGAGGTGAGCTGTATAGACAAGAGGAGAGCTGTGTAGAATAGAGGAGAGCTGTGTAGACTAGAGGTGAGCTGTATAGACTAGAGGAGAGCTGAATAGACTAGAGGAGAGCTGTATAGACTAGATGAGAGCTGTGTAGACTAGAGGAGAGGAGAGGAGAGCTGTATAGACTAGAGGAGAGCTGTGTAGACTAGAGGAGAGCTGTATAGACTAGAGGAGAGCTGTGTAGAATAGAGGAGAGCTGTGTAGACTAGAGGTGAGCTGTATAGACTAGAGGAGAGCTGTGTAGACTATAGGAGAGGAGAGGAGAGCTGTGTAGACTAGAGGAGAGGAGAGGAGAGCTGTGTAGACTAGAGGAGAGCTCTTGTAGACTAGAGGAGAGCTGTGTAGACTAGCGGAGAGCTGTGTAGACTAGAGGAGATCTGTATAGACTAGAAGAGATCTGTGAAGACTAGAGGAGAGGAGAGGAGAGGAGAGAAGAGAAGAGAAGAGAAGAGGAGAGGAGAGGAGAGGAGAGGAGAGGAGAGGAGAGGAGAGGAGAGCTGTGAAGACTAGAGGAGAGCTGTGTAGACTAGAGGAGAGCTGTGTAGACTAGAGGAGAGCTGTGTAGACTAGAGGAGAACTGTGTAGACTAGAGGAGAGCTGTATAGACTAGAGGAGAGCTGTATAGACTAGAGGAGAGCTGTTTAGACTAGAGGAGAGCTGTTTAGAATAGAGGACAGCTGTGTAGACTAGAGGTGAGCTGTGTAGACTAGAGGAGAGCTGTGTAGACTATAGGAGAGGAGAGGAGAGCTGTGTAGACTAGAGGAGAGCTGTATAGACTAGTGGAGAATTGTGTAGACTAGAGGAGAGCTGTGTAGACTAGAGGAGAGCTGTATAGACTAGAGGAGAATTGTGGAGACTAGAGGAGAACTGTGAAGACTAGAGGAGAGCTGTATAGACTAGAGGAGAGGAGAGGAGAGGAGAGGAGAGGAGAGGAGAGGAGAGGAGAGGAGAGGAAAGGAGAGGAAAGGAGAGCAGTGAAGACTAGAGAAGAGGAGAGGAGAGGAGAGGAGATGAGAGGAGAGGAGAGGGGAGGAGAGGAGAGGAGAGGAGAGCTGTGTAGACTAGAGGAGAGGAGAGGAGAGCTGTGTAGTCTAGAGGAGATCTGTATAGACTAGAGGAGATATGTGAAGACTAGAGGAGAGGAGAGGAGAGGAGAGCAGAGCAGAGGAGAGGAGAGGAGAGGAAAGGAGAGGAGAGGAGAGGAGAGGAGAGGAGACGTGACGAGACGAGACGAGAGGAGAGGAGAGGAGAGGAGAGGAGAGGAGAGGAGAGGAGAGCTGTGAAGACTAGAGGAGAGGAGAGGAGAGGAGAGGAGAGGAGAGGAGAGGAGAGGAGAGGAGAGGAGAGGAAAGGAGAGGAAAGGAGAGCAGTGAAGACTAGAGAAGAGGAGAGGAGAGGAGAGGAGATGAGAGGAGAGGAGAGGGGAGGAGAGGAGAGGAGAGGAGAGCTGTGTAGACTAGAGGAGAGGAGAGGAGAGCTGTGTATACTAGAGGAGAGCTGTGTAGACTAGAGGAGAACTGTGTAGACTAGAGGAGAGCTGTATAGACTAGAGGAGAGCTGTGTAGAATAGAGGAGAGCTGTGTAGACTAGAGGTGAGCTGTGTAGACTAGAGGAGAGCTGTGTAGACTAGAGGAGAGCTTTGTAGACTAGAGGAGAGCTCTTGTAGACTAGAGGAGATCTGTATAGACTAGAGGAGATCTGTGAAGACTAGAGGAGAGGAGAGGAGAGGAGAGGAGAGGAGAGGAGAGGAGAGGAGAGGAGAGGAGAGGAGAGGAGAGAAAGGAGAGGAGAGGAGAGGAGAGGAGAGGAGAGGAGAGGAGAGGAGAGGAGAGGAGAGCTGTGAAGACTAGATGAGAGGAGAGGAGAGGAGAGGAGAGGAGAGGAGAGGAGAGGAGAGGAGAGGAGATCTGTGAAGACTAGAGGAGAGGAGAGGAGAGGAGAGGAGAGGAGAGGAGAGGAGAGGAGAGGAGAGGAGAGGAGAGCTGTGTAGACTAGAGGAGAGGAGAGGAGAGCTGTGTAGACTAGAGGAGAGCTGTGTAGACTAGAGGAGAACTGTGTAGACTAGAGGAGAGCTGTATAGACTAGAGGAGAGCTGTGTAGAATAGAGGAGAGCTGTGTAGACTAGAGGAGAACTGTGTAGACTAGAGGAGATCTGTATAGACTAGAGGAGAGGAGAGGAGAGGAGAGGAGAGGAGAGGAGAGGAGAGGAGAGGAGAGGAGAGGAGAGGAGAGGAGAGCTGTGAAGACTAGAGGAGAGCTGTGTAGACTAGAGGAGAGCTGTGTAGACTAGAGGAGAGCTGTGTAGACTAGAGGAGAACTGTGTAGACTAGAGGAGAGCTGTATAGACTAGAGGAGAGCTGTATAGACTAGAGGAGAGCTGTTTAGACTAGAGGAGAGCTGTTTAGAATAGAGGACAGCTGTGTAGACTAGAGGTGAGCTGTGTAGACTTGAGGAGAGCTGTGTAGACTATAGGAGAGGAGAGGAGAGCTGTGTAGACTAGAGGAGAGCTGTAAAGACTAATGGAGAATTGTGTAGACTAGAGGAGAGCTGTGTAGACTAGAGGAGAGCTGTATAGACTAGAGGAGAATTGTGGAGACTAGAGGAGAACTGTGAAGACTAGAGGAGAGCTGTATAGACTAGAGGAGAGGAGAGGAGAGGAGAGGAGAGGAGAGGAGATGAGATGAGAGGAGAGGAGAGGAGAGGAGAGGAGGGGAGAGGAGAGGAGAGCTGTGAAGACTAGAGGAGAGGAGAGGAGAGGAGAGGAGAGGAGAGGAGAGGAGAGGAGAGGAGAGGAGAGGAGGGGAGAGGAGAGCTGTGTAGACTAGAGGAGAGGAGAGGAGAGCTGTGTAGACTAAGGGAGAGCTGTGTAGACTAGAGGAGAGCTGTGTGGACTAGAGGAGAACTGTGTAGACTAGAGGAGAGCTGTATAGACTAGAGGAGAGCTGTTTAGACTAGAGGAGAGCTGTTTAGAATAGAGGAGAGATGTGTAGACTAGAGGTGAGCTGTGTAGACTAGAGGAGAGCTGTGTAGACTAGAGGTGAGCTGTGTAGACTAGAGGAGAGCTGTATAGACTAGTGGAGAATTGTGTAGACTAGAGGATAACTGTGTAGACTAGAGGAGAGCTGTATAGACTAGAGGAGAATTGTGGAGACTAGAGGAGAACTGTGAAGACTAGAGGAGAGCTGTATAGACTAGAGGAGAGCTGTTTAGACTAGAGGAGAGCTGTGTAGAATAGAGGGGGGCTGTGTAGACTAGAGGTGAGCTGTGTAGACTAGAGGAGAGCTGTGTAGACTAGAGGAGAGCTGTGTAGACTAGAGGAGAGCTGTGTAGACTAGAGGAGAGCTCTTGTAGACTAGAGGAGATCTGTATAGACTAGAGGAGATCTGTGAAGACTAGAGGAGAGGAGAGGAGAGGAGAGGAGAGGAGAGGAAAGGAGAGGAGAGGAGAGGAGACGTGACGAGACGAGACGAGACGAGACGAGAGGAGAGGAGAGGAGAGGAGAGGAGAGGAGAGCTGTGTAGACTAGAGGAGAGGAGAGGAGAGCTGTGTAGACTAGAGGAGAGGAGAGGAGAGCTGTGTATACTAGAGGAGAGCTGTGTAGACTAGAGGAGAGCTCTTGTAGACTAGAGGAGATCTGTATAGACTAGAGGAGATATGTGAAGACTAGAGGAGAGGAGAGGAGAGGAGAGGAGAGGAGAGGAGAGGAAAGGAGAGGAGAGGAGAGGAGACGTGACGAGACGAGACGAGACGAGAGGAGAGGAGAGGAGAGGAGAGGAGAGGAGAGGAGAGGAGAGCTGTGTAGACTAGAGGAGAGGAGAGGAGAGCTGTGTAGACTAGAGGAGAGGAGAGGAGAGCTGTGTATACTAGAGGAGAGCTGTGTAGACTAGAGGAGAACTGTGTAGACTAGAGGAGAGCTGTATAGACTAGAGGAGAGCTGTGTAGAATAGAGGAGAGCTGTGTAGACTAGAGGTGAGCTGTGTAGACTAGAGGAGAGCTGTGTAGACTAGAGGAGAGCTGTATAGACTAGAGGAGAGCTGTATAGACTAGAGGAGAGCTGTTTAGACTAGAGGAGAGCTGTTTAGAATAGAGGACAGCTGTGTAGACTAGAGGTGAGCTGTGTAGACTAGAGGAGAGCTGTGTAGACTATAGGAGAGGAGAGGAGAGCTGTGTAGACTAGAGGAGAGCTGTATAGACTAGTGGAGAATTGTGTAGACTAGAGGAGAGCTGTGTAGACTAGAGGAGAGCTGTATAGACTAGAGGAGAATTGTGGAGACTAGAGGAGAACTGTGAAGACTAGAGGAGAGCTGTATAGACTAGAGGAGAGGAGAGGAGAGGAGAGGAGAGGAGAGGAGATGAGAGGAGAGAAGAGGAGGGGAGAGGAGAGGAGAGCTGTGAAGACTAGAGGAGAGGAGAGGAGAGGAGAGGAGAGGAGAGGAGAGGAGAGGAGAGGAGAGGAGAGGAGAGGAGAGGAGGGGAGAGGAGAGCTGTGTAGACTAGAGTAGAGGAGAGGAGAGCTGTGTAGACTAGAGGAGAGCTGTGTAGACTAGAGGAGAGCTGTGTGGACTAGAGGAGAACTGTGTAGACTAGAGGAGAGCTGTATAGACTAGAGGAGAGCTGTTTAGACTAGAGGAGAGCTGTTTAGAATAGAGGAGAGCTGTGTAGACTAGAGGTGAGCTGTGTAGACTAGAGGAGAGCTGTGTAGACTAGAGGTGAGCTGTGTAGACTAGAGGAGAGCTGTATAGACTAGTGGAGAATTGTGTAGACTAGAGGATAACTGTGTAGACTAGAGGAGAGCTGTATAGACTAGAGGAGAATTGTGGAGACTAGAGGAGAACTGTGAAGACTAGAGGAGAGCTGTATAGACTAGAGGAGAGCTGTTTAGACTAGAGGAGAGCTGTGTAGAATAGAGGAGAGCTGTGTAGACTAGAGGTGAGCTGTGTAGACTAGAGGAGAGCTGTGTAGACTAGAGGAGAGCTGTGTAGACTAGAGGAGAGCTGTGTAGACTAGAGGAGAGCTCTTGTAGACTAGAGGAGATCTGTATAGACTAGAGGAGATCTGTGAAGACTAGAGGAGAGGAGAGGAGAGGAGAGGAGAGGAAAGGAGAGGAGAGGAGAGGAGACGTGACGAGACGAGACGAGACGAGACGAGAGGAGAGGAGAGGAGAGGAGAGGAGAGGAGAGGAGAGCTGTGTAGACTAGAGGAGAGGAGAGGAGAGCTGTGTAGACTAGAGGAGAGGAGAGGAGAGCTGTGTATACTAGAGGAGAGCTGTGTAGACTAGAGGAGAACTGTGTAGACTAGAGGAGAGCTGTATAGACTAGAGGAGAGCTGTGTAGAATAGAGGAGAGCTGTGTAGACTAGAGGTGAGCTGTGTAGACTAGAGGAGAGCTGTGTAGACTAGAGGAGAGCTGTGTAGCCTAGAGGAGATCTGTATAGACTAGAGGAGATATGTGAAGACTAGAGGAGAGGAGAGGAGAGGAGAGGAGAGGAGAGGAGAGCAGAGGTGAGGAGAGGAGAGGAAAGGAGGGGAGAGGAGAGCTGTGTAGACTAGAGTAGAGGAGAGGAGAGCTGTGTAGACTAGAGGAGAGCTGTGTAGACTAGAGGAGAGCTGTGTGGACTAGAGGAGAACTGTGTAGACTAGAGGAGAGCTGTATAGACTAGAGGAGAGCTGTTTAGACTAGAGGAGAGCTGTTTAGAATAGAGGAGAGCTGTGTAGACTAGAGGTGAGCTGTGTAGACTAGAGGAGAGCTGTGTAGACTAGAGGTGAGCTGTGTAGACTAGAGGAGAGCTGTATAGACTAGTGGAGAATTGTGTAGACTAGAGGATAACTGTGTAGACTAGAGGAGAGCTGTATAGACTAGAGGAGAATTGTGGAGACTAGAGGAGAACTGTGAAGACTAGAGGAGAGCTGTATAGACTAGAGGAGAGCTGTTTAGACTAGAGGAGAGCTGTGTAGAATAGAGGAGAGCTGTGTAGACTAGAGGTGAGCTGTGTAGACTAGAGGAGAGCTGTGTAGACTAGAGGAGAGCTGTGTAGACTAGAGGAGAGCTGTGTAGACTAGAGGAGAGCTCTTGTAGACTAGAGGAGATCTGTATAGACTAGAGGAGATCTGTGAAGACTAGAGGAGAGGAGAGGAGAGGAGAGGAGAGGAGAGGAAAGGAGAGGAGAGGAGAGGAGACGTGACGAGACGAGACGAGACGAGAGGAGAGGAGAGGAGAGGAGAGGAGAGGAGAGGAGAGGAGAGCTGTGTAGACTAGAGGAGAGGAGAGCTGTGTAGACTAGAGGAGAGGAGAGCTGTGTATACTAGAGGAGAGCTGTGTAGACTAGAGGAGAACTGTGTAGACTAGAGGAGAGCTGTATAGACTAGAGGAGAGCTGTGTAGAATAGAGGAGAGCTGTGTAGACTAGAGGTGAGCTGTGTAGACTAGAGGAGAGCTGTGTAGACTAGAGGAGAGCTGTGTAGCCTAGAGGAGATCTGTATAGACTAGAGGAGATATGTGAAGACTAGAGGAGAGGAGAGGAGAGGAGAGGAGAGGAGAGGAGAGGAGAGCAGAGGTGAGGAGAGGAGAGGAATGGAAGGGAGAGGAGAGGAGAGGAGACGTGACGAGACGAGACGAGAGGAGAGGAGAGGAGAGGAGAGGAGAGGAGATGAGAGGAGAGGAGAGGAGAGGAGAGCTGTGAAGACTAGAGGAGAGGAGAGGAGAGGAGAGGAGAGGAGAGGAGAGGAGAGGAGAGGAGAGCTGTGTAGACTAGAGGAGAGGAGAGGAGAGCTGTGTAGACTAGAGGAGAGGAGAGGAGAGCTGTGTATACTAGAGGAGAGCTGTGTAGACTAGAGGAGAACTGTGTAGACTAGAGGAGAGCTGTATAGACTAGAGGAGAGCTGTGTAGAATAGAGGAGATCTGTGTAGACTAGAGGTGAGCTTTGTAGACTAGAGGAGAGCTGTGTAGACTAGAGGAGAGCTGTGTAGCCTATAGGAGAGCTTTGTAGACTAGAGGAGAGCTCTTGTAGACTAGAGGAGATCTGTATAGACTAGAGGAGATCTGTGAAGACTAGAGGAGAGGAGAGGAGAGGAGAGGAGAGGAGAGGAGAGGAGAGGAGAGGAGAGCTGTGAAGACTAGATGAGAGGAGAGGAGAGGAGAGGAGAGGAGAGGAGAGGAGAGGAGAGGAGAGGAGAGGAGAGCTGTGAAGACTAGAGGAGAGCTGTGTAGAATAGAGGAGAGCTGTGTAGACTAGAGGTGAGCTGTGTAGACAAGAGGAGAGCTGTGTAGACTAGAGGAGAGCTGTGTAGACTAGAGGAGAGCTGTGTAGACTAGAGGAGAGCTCTTGTAGACTAGAGGAGATCTGTATAGACTAGAGGAGATCTGTGAAGACTAGAGGAGAGGAGAGGAGAGGAGAGGAGAGGAGAGGAGAGGAGAGGAGAGGAGAGGAGAGGAGAGGAAAGGAGAGGAGAGGAGAGGAGACGTGACGAGACGAGACGAGACGAGAGGAGAGGAGAGGAGAGGAGAGGAGAGGAGAGCTGTGTAGACTAGAGGAGAGGAGAGGAGAGCTGTGTAGACTAGAGGAGAGGAGAGGAGAGCTGTGTATACTAGAGGAGAGCTGTGTAGACTAGAGGAGAACTGTGTAGACTAGAGGAGAGCTGTATAGACTAGAGGAGAGCTGTGTAGAATAGAGGAGAGCTGTGTAGACTAGAGGTGAGCTGTGTAGACTAGAGGAGAGCTGTGTAGACTAGAGGAGAGCTGTGTAGCCTAGAGGAGATCTGTATAGACTAGAGGAGATATGTGAAGACTAGAGGAGAGGAGAGGAGAGGAGAGGAGAGGAGAGGAGAGCAGAGGAGAGGAGAGGAGAGGAAAGGAAGGGAGAGGAGAGGAGAGGAGACGTGACGAGACGAGACGAGAGGAGAGGAGAGGAGAGGAGAGGAGATGAGAGGAGAGGAGAGGAGAGGAGAGCTGTGAAGACTAGAGGAGAGGAGAGGAGAGGAGAGGAGAGGAGAGGAGAGGAGAGGAGAGGAGAGGAGAGGAGAGGAGAGGAAAGGAGAGGAAAGGAGAGCAGTGAAGACTAGAGAAGAGGAGAGGAGAGGAGAGGAGAGGAGAGGAGAGCTGTGTAGACTAGAGGAGAGGAGAGGAGAGCTGTGTAGACTAGAGGAGAGGAGAGGAGAGCTGTGTATACTAGAGGAGAGCTGTGTAGACTAGAGGAGAACTGTGTAGACTAGAGGAGAGCTGTATAGACTAGAGGAGAGCTGTGTAGAATAGAGGAGAGCTGTGTAGACTAGAGGTGAGCTGTGTAGACTAGAGGAGAGCTGTGTAGACTAGAGGAGAGCTGTTTAGACTAGAGGAGAGCTGTATAGACTAGAGGAGAGCTGTTTAGACTAGAGGTGAGCTGTGTAGACTAGAGGAGAGCTGTGTAGACTAGAGGAGAGCTGTGTAGACTAGAGGAGAGCTGTGTAGACTAGAGGAGAGCTCTTGTAGACTAGAGGAGATCTGTATAGACTAGAGGAGATCTGTGAAGACTAGAGGAGAGGAGAGGAGAGGAGAGGAGAGGAGAGGAGAGGAGAGGAAAGGAGAGGAGAGGAGAGGAGACGTGACGAGACGAGACGAGACGAGACGAGAGGAGAGGAGAGGAGAGGAGAGGAGAGGAGAGGAGAGCTGTGTAGACTAGAGGAGAGGAGAGGAGAGCTGTGTAGACTAGAGGAGAGGAGAGGAGAGCTGTGTATACTAGAGGAGAGCTGTGTAGACTAGAGGAGAACTGTGTAGACTAGAGGAGAGCTGTATAGACTAGAGGAGAGCTGTGTAGAATAGAGGAGAGCTGTGTAGACTAGAGGTGAGCTGTGTAGACTAGAGGAGAGCTGTGTAGACTAGAGGAGAGCTGTGTAGCCTAGAGGAGATCTGTATAGACTAGAGGAGATATGTGAAGACTAGAGGAGAGGAGAGGAGAGGAGAGGAGAGGAGAGGAGAGGAGAGGAGAGGAGAGGAGAGCAGAGGTGAGGAGAGGAGAGGAAAGGAAGGGAGAGGAGAGGAGAGGAGACGTGACGAGACGAGACGAGAGGAGAGGAGAGGAGAGGAGAGGAGAGGAGAGGAGAGGAGAGGAGATGAGAGGAGAGGAGAGGAGAGGAGAGCTGTGAAGACTAGAGGAGAGGAGAGGAGAGGAGAGGAGAGGAGAGGAGAGGAGAGGAGAGGAGAGGAGAGGAGAGCTGTGTAGACTAGAGGAGAGGAGAGGAGAGCTGTGTAGACTAGAGGAGAGGAGAGGAGAGCTGTGTATACTAGACGAGAGCTGTGTAGACTAGAGGAGAACTGTGTAGACTAGAGGAGAGCTGTATAGACTAGAGGAGAGCTGTGTAGAATAGAGGAGATCTGTGTAGACTAGAGGTGAGCTTTGTAGACTAGAGGAGAGCTGTGTAGACTAGAGGAGAGCTGTGTAGCCTATAGGAGAGCTTTGTAGACTAGAGGAGAGCTCTTGTAGACTAGAGGAGATCTGTATAGACTAGAGGAGATCTGTGAAGACTAGAGGAGAGGAGAGGAGAGGAGAGGAGAGGAGAGGAGAGGAGAGGAGAGGAGAGGAGAGCTGTGAAGACTAGATGAGAGGAGAGGAGAGGAGAGGAGAGGAGAGGAGAGGAGAGGAGAGGAGAGGAGAGCTGTGAAGACTAGAGGAGAGCTGTGTAGAATAGAGGAGAGCTGTGTAGACTAGAGGTGAGCTGTGTAGACAAGAGGAGAGCTGTGTAGACTAGAGGAGAGCTGTGTAGACTAGAGGAGAGCTGTGTAGACTAGAGGAGAGCTCTTGTAGACTAGAGGAGATCTGTATAGACTAGAGGAGATCTGTGAAGACTAGAGGAGAGGAGAGGAGAGGAGAGGAGAGGAGAGGAGAGGAGAGGAGAGGAAAGGAGAGGAGAGGAGAGGAGATGTGACGAGACGAGACGAGACGAGACGAGACGAGAGGAGAGGAGAGGAGAGGAGAGGAGAGCTGTGTAGACTAGAGGAGAGGAGAGGAGAGCTGTGTAGACTAGAGGAGAGGAGAGGAGAGCTGTGTATACTAGAGGAGAGCTGTGTAGACTAGAGGAGAACTGTGTAGACTAGAGGAGAGCTGTATAGACTAGAGGAGAGCTGTGTAGAATAGAGGAAAGCTGTGTAGACTAGAGGTGAGCTGTGTAGACTAGAGGAGAGCTGTGTAGACTAGAGGAGAGCTGTGTAGCCTAGAGGAGATCTGTATAGACTAGAGGAGATATGTGAAGACTAGAGGAGAGGAGAGGAGAGGAGAGGAGAGGAGAGCAGAGGAGAGGAGAGGAGAGGAAAGGAAGGGAGAGGAGAGGAGAGGAGACGTGACGAGACGAGACGAGAGGAGAGGAGAGGAGAGGAGAGGAGAGGAGATGAGAGGAGAGGAGAGGAGAGGAGAGCTGTGAAGACTAGAGGAGAGGAGAGGAGAGGAGAGGAGAGGAGAGGAGAGGAGAGGAGAGGAGAGGAAAGGAGAGGAAAGGAGAGCAGTGAAGACTAGAGAAGAGGAGAGGAGAGGAGAGGAGAGGAGAGGAGAGGAGAGCTGTGTAGACTAGAGGAGAGGAGAGGAGAGCTGTGTAGACTAGAGGAGAGGAGAGGAGAGCTGTGTATACTAGAGGAGAGCTGTGTAGACTAGAGGAGAACTGTGTAGACTAGAGGAGAGCTGTATAGACTAGAGGAGAGCTGTGTAGAATAGAGGAGAGCTGTGTAGACTAGAGGTGAGCTTTGTAGACTAGAGGAGAGCTGTGTAGACTAGAGGAGAGCTGTGTAGCCTATAGGAGAGCTTTGTAGACTAGAGGAGAGCTCTTGTAGACTAGAGGAGATCTGTATAGACTAGAGGAGATCTGTGAAGACTAGAGGAGAGGAGAGGAGAGGAGAGGAGAGGAGAGGAGAGGAGAGGAGAGGAGAGGAGAGGAGAGAAAGGAGAGGAGAGGAGAGGAGAGGAGAGGAGAGGAGAGGAGAGGAGAGGAGAGGAGAGGAGAGGAGAGCTGTGAAGACTAGATGAGAGGAGAGGAGAGGAGAGGAGAGGAGAGGAGAGGAGAGGAGAGGAGAGGAGAGCTGTGTAGACTAGAGGAGAGCTGTATAGACTAGAGGAGAGCTGTTTATACTAGAGGAGAGCTGTTTAGAATAGAGGAGAGCTGTGTAGACTAGAGGTGAGCTGTGTAGACTAGAGGAGAGCAGTGTAGACTAGAGGTGAGCTGTGTAGACTAGAGGAGAGCTGTATAGACTAGTGGAGAATTGTGTAGACTAGAGGATAACTGTGTAGACTAGAGGAGAGCTGTATAGACCAGAGGAGAATTGTGGAGACTAGAGGAGAACTGTGAAGACTAGAGGAGAGCTGTATAGACTAGAGGAGATCTGTTTAGACTAGAGGAGAGCTGTGTAGAATAGAGGAGAGCTGTGTAGACTAGAGGAGAGCTGTGTAGACTAGAGGAGAGCTGTTTAGACTAGAGGAGAGCTGTATAGACTAGAGGAGAGCTGTTTAGACTAGAGGTGAGCTGTGTAGACTAGAGGAGAGCTGTGTAGACTAGAGGAGAGCTGTGTAGACTAGAGGAGAGCTGTGTAGACTAGAGGAGAGCTCTTGTAGACTAGAGGAGATCTGTATAGACTAGAGGAGATCTGTGAAGACTAGAGGAGAGGAGAGGAGAGGAGAGGAGAGGAGAGGAGAGGAGAGGAAAGGAGAGGAGAGGAGAGGAGACGTGACGAGACGAGACGAGACGAGACGAGAGGAGAGGAGAGGAGAGGAGAGGAGAGGAGAGGAGAGGAGAGCTGTGTAGACTAGAGGAGAGGAGAGGAGAGCTGTGTAGACTAGAGGAGAGGAGAGGAGAGCTGTGTATACTAGAGGAGAGCTGTGTAGACTAGAGGAGAACTGTGTAGACTAGAGGAGAGCTGTATAGACTAGAGGAGAGCTGTGTAGAATAGAGGAGAGCTGTGTAGACTAGAGGTGAGCTTTGTAGACTAGAGGAGAGCTGTGTAGACTAGAGGAGAGCTGTGTAGCCTAGAGGAGAGCTTTGTAGACTAGAGGAGAGCTCTTGTAGACTAGAGGAGATCTGTATAGACTAGAGGAGATCTGTGAAGACTAGAGGAGAGGAGAGGAGAGGAGAGGAGAGGAGAGGAGAGGAGAGGAGAGGAGAGCTGTGGAGACTAGATGAGAGGAGAGGAGAGGAGAGGAGAGGAGAGGAGAGGAGAGGAGAGGAGAGGAGAGGAGAGCTGTGAAGACTAGAGGAGAGGAGAGGAGAGGAGAGGAGAGGAGAGGAGAGGAGAGGAGAGGAGAGGAGAGGAGAGGAGAGGAGAGGAGAGCTTTGTAGACTAGAGGAGAGCTGTATAGACTAGAGGAGAGCTGTTTAGACTAGAGGAGAGCTGTTTAGAATAGAGGAGAGCTGTGTAGACTAGAGGTGAGCTGTGTAGACTAGAGGAGAGCTGTGTAGACTAGAGGTGAGCTGTGTAGACTAGAGGAGAGCTGTATAGACTAGTGGAGAATTGTGTAGACTAGAGGATAACTGTGTAGACTAGAGGAGAGCTGTATAGACTAGAGGAGAATTGTGGAGATTAGAGGAGAACTGTGAAGACTAGAGGAGAGCTGTATAGACTAGAGGAGATCTGTTTAGACTAGAGGAGAGCTGTGTAGAATAGAGGAGAGCTGTGTAGACTAGAGGAGAGCTGTGTAGACTAGAGGAGAGCTGTTTAGACTAGAGGAGAGCTGTATATACTAGAGGAGAGCTGTTTAGACTAGAGGTGAGCTGTGTAGACTAGAGGAGAGCTGTGTAGACTAGAGGAGAGCTGTGTAGACTAGAGGAGAGCTGTGTAGACTAGAGGAGAGCTCTTGTAGACTAGAGGAGATCTGTATAGACTAGAGGAGATCTGTGAAGACTAGAGGAGAGGAGAGGAGAGGAGAGGAGAGGAGAGGAGAGGAAAGGAGAGGAGAGGAGAGGAGACGTGACGAGACGAGACGAGACGAGAGGAGAGGAGAGGAGAGGAGAGCTGTGTAGACTAGAGGAGAGGAGAGGAGAGCTGTGTAGACTAGAGGAGAGGAGAGGAGAGCTGTGTATACTAGAGGAGAGCTGTGTAGACTAGAGGAGAACTGTGTAGACTAGAGGAGAGCTGTATAGACTAGAGGAGAGCAGTGTAGAATAGAGGAGAGCTGTGTAGACTAGAGGTGAGCTGTGTAGACTAGAGGAGAGCTGTGTAGACTAGAGGAGAGCTGTGTAGCCTAGAGGAGATCTGTATAGACTAGAGGAGATATGTGAAGACTAGAGGAGAGGAGAGGAGAGGAGAGGAGAGCAGAGGAGAGGAGAGGAGAGGAAAGGAAGGGAGAGGAGAGGAGAGGAGACGTGACGAGACGAGACGAGAGGAGAGGAGAGGAGAGGAGAGGAGAGCTGTGAAGACTAGAGGAGAGGAGAGGAGAGGAGAGGAGAGGAGAGGAGAGGAGAGGAGAGGAAAGGAGAGGAAAGGAGAGCAGTG